>NC_091340.1:31448513-31461013 GCF_038502225.1 Cherax quadricarinatus
ATTAAATGGAGAGTTAGAGGTATTGGGAAGATGGAGGGAATATTTTGAGGAATTGTTAAATGTTGATGAAGATAGGGAAGCTGTGATTTCGTGTATAGGGCAAGGAGGAATAACATCTTGTAGGAGTGAGGAAGAGCCAGTTGTGAGTGTGGGGGAAGTTCGTGAGGCAGTAGGTAAAATGAAAGGGGGTAAGGCAGCTGGGATTGATGGGATAAAGATAGAAATGTTAAAAGCAGGTGGGGATATAGTTTTGGAGTGGTTGGTGCAATTATTTAATAAATGTATGGAAGAGGGTAAGGTACCTAGGGATTGGCAGAGAGCATGCATAGTTCCTTTGTATAAAGGCAAAGGGGATAAAAGAGAGTGCAAAAATTATAGGGGGATAAGTCTGTTGAGTATACCTGGTAAAGTGTATGGTAGAGTTATAATTGAAAGAATTAAGAGTAAGACGGAAAATAGGATAGCAGATGAACAAAGAGGCTTTAGGAAAGGTAGGGGGTGTGTGTACCAGGTGTTTACAGTGAAACATATAAGTGAACAGTATTTAGATAAGGCTGAAGAGGTCTTTGTGGCATTTATGGATTTGGAAAAGGCGTATGACAGGGTGGATAGGGGGGCAATGTGGCAGATGTTGCAAGTGTATGGTGTAGGAGGTAGGTTACTGAAAGCAGTGAAGAGTTTTTACGAGGATAGTGAGGCTCAAGTTAGAGTATGTAGGAAAGGGGGAAATTTTTTCCCAGTAAAAGTAGGCCTTAGACAAGGATGTGTGATGTCACCGTGGTTGTTTAATATATTTATAGATGGGGTTGTAAGAGAAGTAAATGCGAGGGTCTTGACAAGAGGCGTGGAGTTAAAAGATAAAGAATCACACACAAAGTGGGAGTTGTCACAGCTGCTCTTTGCTGATGACACTGTGCTCTTGGGAGATTCTGAAGAGAAGTTGCAGAGATTGGTGGATGAATTTGGTAGGGTGTGCAAAAGAAGGAAATTAAAGGTGAATACAGGAAAGAGTAAGGTTATGAGGATAACAAAAAGATTAGGTGATGAAAGATTGAATATCAGATTGGAAGGAGAGAGTATGGAGGAGGTGAACGTATTCAGATATTTGGGAGTGGACGTGTCAGCAGATGGGTCTATGAAAGATGAGGTGAATCATAGAATTGATGAGGGAAAAAGAGTGAGTGGTGCACTTAGGAGTCTGTGGAGACAAAGAACTTTGTCCTTGGAGGCAAAGAGGGGAATGTATGAGAGTATAGTTTTACCAACGCTCTTATATTGGTGTGAAGCATGGGTGATGAATGTTGCAGCGAGGAGAAGGCTGGAGGCAGTGGAGATGTCATGTCTGAGGGCAATGTGTGGTGTGAATATAATGCAGAGAATTCGTAGTTTGGAAGTTAGGAGGAGGTGCGGGATTACCAAAACTGTTGTCCACAGGGCTGAGGAAGGGTTGTTGAGGTGGCTCGGACATGTAGAGAGAATGGAGCGAAACAGAATGACTTTAAGAGTGTATCAGTCTGTAGTGGAAGGAAGGCGGGGTAGGGGTCGGCCTAGGAAAGGTTGGAGGGAGGGGGTAAAGGAGGTTTTGTGTGCGAGGGGCTTTGACTTCCAGCAGGCATGCGTGAGCGTGTTTGATAGGAGTGAATGGAGACAAATGGTTTTTAATACTTGACGTGCTGTTGGAGTGTGAGCAAAGTAACATTTATGAAGGGATTCAGGGAAACCGGCAGGCCGGACTTGAGTCCTGGAGATGGGAAGTACAGTGCCTGCACTCTGAAGGAGGGGTGTTAATGTTGCAGTTTAAAAACTGTAGTGTAAAGCACCCTTCTGGCAAGACAGTGATGGAGTGAATGATGGTGAAAGTTTTTCTTTTTCGGGCCACCCTGCCTTGGTGGGAATCGGCCAGTGTGATATATATATATATATATATATATATATATATATATATATATATATATATGCAATAGAATCCGAGACTCAGACTTCAGTACCAGTATCGTAACATGTAACACAAAATTCAATAAGCCAGGATATGTGAAAGATTTTACTGTTTTAATGTGAAGAATATGTTGAGAGTATGTTGAATGTTGAGGACATGTTGAGAGTACGTCGAGAGTATGTTGAGAGTATGTTGAGGGTATGTTGAGAGTATGTTGAATGTTGAGGGTATGTTGAGAGTATGTTGAGGGTATGTTGAGAGTATGTTGAGGGTATGTTGAGAGTATGTTGAATGTTGAGGGTATGTTGAGAGTATGTTGAGGGTATGTTGAGAGTATGTTGAGGGTATGTTGAGAGTATGTTGAGGGTATGTTGAGAGTATGTTGAATGTTGAGGGTATGTTGAGAGTATGTTGAGGGTATGTTGAGAGTATGTTGAGGGTATGTTGAGAGTATGTTGAATGTTGAGGGTATGTTGAGAGTATGTTGAGGGTATGTTGAGAGTACGTCGAGAGTATGTTGAGAGTATGTTGAGGGTATATTGAGAGTATGTTGAGAGTATGTTGAGAGTATATTGAGAGTATGTTGAGAGTATGTTGAGGGTATATTGAGAGTATGTTGAGAGTATGTTGAGAGTATGTTGAGAGTATATTGAGAGTATGTTGAGAGTATGTTGAGGGTATATTGAGAGTATGTTGAGAGTATGTTGAGAGTATGTTGAGAGTATGTTGAGAGTATGTTGAGAGTATGTTGAGAGTATATTGAGAGTATGTTGAGAGTATGTTGAGAGTATGTTGAGAGTATGTTGAGAGTATATTGAGAGTATGTCTGAGCCAGCAGAGCGCAGAGCAATATTATACATAACAGGAAGAATAATAAGTTAATATTATCAACAGAGTGAACGTCAAGGAGCACCGGCACCGATACTGTCGTAAAACCAATAACATTTTTTGGGTCGACTGCAGCGCAGTCAACAATATATAAAAAAAAATGGTTTATACTTGGATTAAGAGCATTTATAGAGACTAGTGTTTGTGTGCCAGGGTGTGTTGCTTTGTGTTTACTGTTGAGTACTGGTTGTGTTGACTCAAGTTTAGTTCGTGATGCCTCCGTGTGTTGCGAGTGTTGATTGTGCTTACCACTCGTGTGTTCCATGGGTTGAGCAGGTCAGACGGAGGTCGTTTACTAATTCCGTCTGACATGTGTTTACTGGGGTCGAACACGTGAGTGATATTTGTGCTTACCCCTCGTGTGTTTGCATGGGTTGAGCAGGTCAGACGGAGGTCGTTTACAACCTCCGTCTGACATGTGTTTACTGGGGTCGAACACGTGAGTGATATTTGTGCTTACCCCTCGTGTGTTTGCATGGGTTGAGCAGGTCAGACGGAGGTCGTTTACTACCTCCGTCTGACATGTGTTTACTGGGGTCGAACACGTGAGTGATATTTGTGCTTACCCCTCGTGTGTTTGCATGGGTTGAGCAGGTCAGACGGAGGTCGTTTACTACCTCCGTCTGACATGTGTTTACTGGGGTCGAACACGTGAGTGATATTTGTGCTTACCCCTCGTGTGTTTGCATGGGTTGAGCAGGTCAGACGGAGGTCGTTTACTACCTCCGTCTGACATGTGTTTACTGGGGTCGAACACGTGAGTGATATTTGTGCTTACCCCTCGTGTGTTTGCATGGGTTGAGCAGGTCAGACGGAGGTCGTTTACTACCTCCGTCTGACATGTGTTTACTGGGGTCGAACACGTGAGTGATATTTGTGCTTACCCCTCGTGTGTTTGCATGGGTTGAGCAGGTCAGACGGAGGTCGTTTACTACCTCCGTCTGACATGTGTTTACTGGGGTCGAACACGTGAGTGATATTTGTGCTTACCCCTCGTGTGTTTGCATGGGTTGAGCAGGTCAGACGGAGGTCGTTTACTACCTCCGTCTGACATGTGTTTACTGAGGTCGAACACGTGAAATTTTTTTTGTGTGTGAGTGATATTTGTGCTTACCTAAGTGTGTTTGCTAGGGTTGTGGTTTTGAGTTGTGCTCACCAAGATGTACTTATCTATTTGTGGTTGTAGGGGTTGAGTCACAGCTCCTGGCCCCTTGATGTGTTGGGTTGAGCACGTGTGAGGCATTTTAATTTAGTTTGAGGTATTTTTTTTCATGAGAGTGCTAGTTCTTCTTGACATCGCCAAGGTGAGCTATGATCTCGTGACATCAAAAAGACGATCAATGATACTCATGGCACATCATTCTCCCTATCAGGTACTACAAAGATCATTGATTGTCTTAGTGATGTCACAACAAAGATCATTACTCTTAGTGATGTAACTAGCCAGGTACTACAAAGATCACTGTCTTAGTAATGTCACTAGCTAGATACTACAAAGATCACTGCTTTTCTTAGTGACTTCACTAGTCGGATACTACAAAGATCACTGATTGTCTTAGTGATGTCACTAGCCAGGTACTACAAAGATCACTGATTGTCTTAGTGACGTCACTAGCCAGATACTACAAAGATCACTGACTGTCTTAGTGATGGAATAAGTATAAGCAATCGTTACCTGTGAGTGGCTTTAAAAACTAGGGAATAACACTAGACGTCTCGCCCACCAGTGGCGAAACGTTCACTGGTGGCTCATCCAAGTAGGACCGAAACGTCGTCATAAGCTCCTCTCACATATGTGCGTGATATTTGTGAGTTGTTCCAGTTACGATGATGTGCCTCTGTTATTTTCGCCAGAATCTTTTTCACGTCAACACCGAGGTAATTTAAAAACACAGAAAGTGGGAGAAGAGTCAACCAGTCTCTCAGCCTGACTAAGGGACTGACTTCCTCATCTTCCACCGTCTTCTGTGTATACTTTTACAAGGCTGAGGGACTGACTTCCTCATCTTCCACTGTTTCCAGCTTCAAACTACCTCTGTGTTGTACTGATGAAGCCACTGGTTGGCGAGACATCATCATAAAAACACGCTGGTGTTACAAGCATTTATAACTCTAAGTCTTTTTGACAATGCACACCAGTTTTGTAATGAAGGAAACACTAAAAGACGTTTTTATTCCAAGACGTTTGTGTCCTCGATCACTTCAGAAGTGATAATGGTCCTGGAGATGGCATTTACGTCTTTCCAAACCATCGTAGTGATGTCACTGGTTAGGTACGCAAGTGATGACAGCTGAACTTAATGTCAACACCGAGGTGCCGAGGTGATCAGTCCTCCACACACAGGTAACCAGCACATGTGAGAGTGAAACTTATGAAGACGTTTCTGTTCGACCAGAACCATTAAATCAGTGGTTCCCAAACTTTTTCAGCTTGTTACCCAATTTAACATGCCACATAAAGCATATTACCCCTTTCACAAAATGTTGTTATTATTGATATATATGGCTAAACGTGAACGTATACAACCTCGCATACTCTGCTAATCCTAGCAAAACCATTGAAAACGTAAGAATCACACGTACATTATATATAAAATTAATAATAGATACAAATTCACAGTAACAGTGGGTAAATACTAACTATATACTACACAGGGCAGTACACATACATACCAGCTTATGTCTACCTCGGCTGATGCTCACAGATAAACTGACAGTGTGAAATAGAGGCAGCCTCAGGAAGTGAGTGACGCGTACTGGACAGGTCGATCTGGGCTACTGAGTGACTTTTGTCCTGAAGCATACTTGTCAAAATACTTTTGGGTTTCCACACACTTAGCTATATATTTCTTCTTTTCTAATACTGTATATTAGTTTTTGATGTTTATTGTTATTTGGTTTAACTTTATTACTTACTTATAATAGGTTTACTTTACAACTTTATATACTAAGACAAAGTTAACAATAATCCTCATACCGGGTACCGCATTGTTTTCTTGATTTTCAGAATTCATAACTTTTTTTCTGTCACCCCTCCATTACCCCCCAAAAATGGTTAAATTACCCCCAGGGGGTAATTTACCCCCAGTTTGGGAACCACTGCATTAAAGAGTCACAACGAAGCCCGAAGGGGAGGGAGCCAGTATATACATACATATATCTATATATATATATATATATATATATATATATATATATATATATATATATATATATATATATATATATATATATATATATATATATATATATATATATATATATATTTATATAAGAGAGAGGGCGAGGCAGGGAGGAGAGGAGGAAAAAGAAGAAGGTTAGGTTAGCAGTAGTAGTAGCAGCAGCAGCAGTAGGTTAGGTTAGCAGTAGTAGTAGCAGCAGCAGCAGTAGGTTAGGTTAGCAGTAGTAGTAGCAGCAGCAGCAGTAGGTTAGGTTAGCAGTAGTAGTAGCAGCAGCAGCAGTAGGTTAGGTTAGCAGTAGCAGTAGCAGCAGCAGCAGTAGGTTAGGTTAGCAGTAGTAGTAGCAGCAGCAACAGTAGGTTAGGTTAGCAGTAGTAGTAGCAGCAGCAGCAGTAGGTTAGGTTAGCAGTAGTAGTAGCAGCAGCAGCAGTAGGTTAGGTTAGCAGTAGTAGTAGCAGCAGCAGCAGTAGGTTAGGTTAGCAGTAGTAGTAGCAGCAGCAACAGTAGGTTAGGTTAGCAGTAGTAGTAGCAGCAGCAGCAGTAGGTTAGGTTAGCAGTAGTAGTAGCAGCAGCAGCAGTAGGTTAGGTTAGCAGTAGTAGCAGCAGTAGCAGTAGGTTAGGTTAGCAGTAGTAGTAGCAGCAGCAGCAGTAGGTTAGGTTAGCAGTAGTAGTAGCAGCAGCAGCAGTAGGTTAGGTTAGCAGTAGTAGTAGCAGCAGTAGCAGTAGGTTAGGTTAGCAGTAGTAGTAGCAGCAGCAGCAGTAGGTTAGGTTAGCAGTAGTAGTAGCAGCAGCAGCAGTAGGTTAGGTTAGCAGTAGTAGCAGCAGTAGCAGTAGGTTAGGTTAGCAGTAGTAGTAGCAGCAGCAGCAGTAGGTTAGGTTAGCAGTAGTAGTAGCAGCAGCAGCAGTAGGTTAGGTTAGCAGTAGTAGTAGCAGCAGTAGCAGTAGGTTAGGTTAGCAGTAGTAGCAGCAGTAGCAGTAGTAGGTTAGGTTAGCAGTAGTAGTACTAGTAGTAGCAGCAGCAGCAGTAGGTTAGGTTAGCAGTAGTAGCAGCAGTAGCAGTAGTAGGTTAGGTTAGCAGTAGTAGTACTAGTAGTAGCAGCAGCAGCAGTAGGTTAGGTTAGCAGTAGTAGTACTAGTAGTAGCAGCAGCAGCAGTAGGTTAGGTTAGCAGTAGTAGTAGCAGCAGCAGCAGTAGGTTAGGTTAGCAGTAGTAGTAGCAACAGCAGCAGTAGGTTAGGTTAGCAGTAGTAGTAGCAGCAGCAGCAGTAGGTTAGGTTAGCAGTAGTAGTAGCAGCAGCAGCAGTAGGTTAGGTTAGCAGTAGTAGTAGCAGCAGCAGCAGTAGGTTAGGTTAGCAGTAGTAGCAGCAGTAGCAGTAGGTTAGGTTAGCAGTAGTAGTAGCAGCAGCAGCAGTAGGTTAGGTTAGCAGTAGTAGTAGCAGCAGCAGCAGTAGGTTAGGTTAGCAGTAGTAGTAGCAGCAGTAGCAGTAGGTTAGGTTAGCAGTAGTAGTAGCAGCAGCAGCAGTAGGTTAGGTTAGCAGTAGTAGTTGCAGCAGCAGCAGTAGGTTAGGTTAGCAGTAGTAGCAGCAGTAGCAGTAGGTTAGGTTAGCAGTAGTAGTAGCAGCAGCAGCAGTAGGTTAGATTAGCAGTAGTAGTAGCAGCAGCAGCAGTAGGTTAGGTTAGCAGTAGTAGTAGCAGCAGTAGCAGTAGGTTAGGTTAGCAGTAGTAGTAGTAGCAGCAGCAGTAAGTTAGGTTAGCAGTAGTAGCAGCAGTAGCAGTAGTAGGTTAGGTTAGCAGTAGTAGTACTAGTAGTAGCAGCAGCAGCAGTAGGTTAGGTTAGCAGTAGTAGTACTAGTAGTAGCAGCAGCAGCAGTAGGTTAGGTTAGCAGTAGTAGTAGTAGTAGTAGCAGCAGCAGCAGTAGGTTAGGTTAGCAGTAGTAGTAGTAGTAGTAGTACTAGTAGTAGCAGCAGTAGCAGTAGGTTAGGTTAGCAGTAGTAGTCTACTAGCAGTAGGATAGGTTAGCAGTAGTAGTACTAGTAGTAGCAGCAGCAGCAGTAGGTTAGGTTAGCAGTAGTAGTACTATTAGTAGCAGCAGCAGCAGTAGGTTAGGTTAGCAGTAGTAGTAGTAGTAGTAGCAGTAGTAGCAGTAGGTTAGGTTAGCAGTAGTAGTAGTAGTAGCAGCAGTAGCAGTAGGTTAGGTTAGCAGTAGTAGTAGTAGTAGCAGCAGTAGCAGTAGGTTAGGTTAGCAGTAGTAGTCTACTAGCAGTAGGTTAGGTTAGCAGTAGTAGTCTACTAGCAGTAGGTTAGGTTAGCAGTAGTAGTCTACTAGCAGTAGGTTAGGTTAGCAGTAGTAGTACTAGTAGTAGCAGCAGCAGCAGTAGGTTAGGTTAGCAGTAGTAGTAGTAGTAGTAGCAGTAGTAGCAGTAGGTTAGGTTAGCAGTAGTAGTAGTAGTAGCAGCAGTAGCAGTAGGTTAGGTTAGCAGTAGTAGTAGTAGTAGCAGCAGTAGCAGTAGGTTAGGTTAGCAGTAGTAGTCTACTAGCAGTAGGTTAGGTTAGCAGTAGTAGTCTACTAGCAGTAGGTTAGGTTAGCAGTAGTAGTCTACTAGCAGTAGGTTAGGTTAGCAGTAGTAGTACTAGTAGTAGCAGCAGCAGCAGTAGGTTAGGTTAGCAGTAGTAGTAGTAGTAGTAGCAGTAGTAGCAGTAGGTTAGGTTAGCAGTAGTAGTAGTAGTAGCAGCAGTAGCAGTAGGTTAGGTTAGCAGTAGTAGTAGTAGTAGCAGCAGTAGCAGTAGGTTAGGTCAGCATTAGTAGTCTACTAGCAGTAGGTTAGGTCAGCAGTAGTAGTCTACTAGCAGTAGGTTAGGTCAGCAGTAGTAGTCTACTAGCAGTAGGTTAGGTCAGCAGTAGTAGTCTACTAGCAGTAGGTTAGGTCAGCAGTAGTAGTCTACTAGCAGTAGGTTAGGTTAGCAGTAGTAGTCTACTAGCAGTAGGTTAGGTTAGCAGTAGTAGTCTACTAGGTTAGGTCAGTAGTAGTCTAGCAGTAGGTTAGGTTAGCAGCTACTAGCAGTAGGTTAGGTCAGTAGTAGTCTACTAGCAGTAGGTTAGGTTAGCAGTAGTAGTCTACTAGCAGTAGGTTAGGTTAGCAGTAGTAGTCTACTAGCAGTAGGTTAGGTTAGCAGTAGTAGTCTACTAGCAGTAGGTTAGGTTAGCAGTAGTAGTCTACTAGCAGTAGGTTAGGTTAGCAGTAGTAGTCTACTAGCAGTAGGTTAGGTTAGCAGTAGTAGTCTACTAGCAGTAGGTTAGGTTAGCAGTAGTAGTCTACTAGCAGTAGGTTTAGGTTAGCAGTAGTAGTCTACTAGCTAGCAGTAGGTTAGGTTAGCAGTAGTAGTCTACTAGCAGTAGGTTAGGTTAGCAGTAGTAGTCTACTAGCAGTAGGTTAGGTTAGCAGTTAGTCTACTAGCAGTAGTAGTTAGGTCAGCAGTAGTAGTCTACTAGCAGTAGGTTAGGTTAGCAGTAGTAGTCTACTAGCAGTAGGTTAGGTTAGCAGTAGTAGTCTACTAGCAGTAGGTTAGGTTAGCAGTAGTAGTCTACTAGCAGTAGGTTAGGTTAGCAGTAGTAGTCTACTAGCAGTAGGTTAGGTTAGCAGTAGTAGTCTACTAGCAGTAGGTTAGGTTAGCAGAAGTAGTCTACTAGCAGTAGGTTAGGTCAGCAGTAGTAGTCTACTAGCAGTAGGTTAGGTTAGCAGTAGTAGTCTACTAGCAGTAGGTTAGGTTAGCAGTAGTAGTCTACTAGCAGTAGGTTAGGTTAGCAGTAGTAGTCTACTAGCAGTAGGTTAGGTTAGCAGTAGTAGTCTACTAGCAGTAGGTTAGGTTAGCAGTAGTAGTCTACTAGCAGTAGGTTAGGTTAGCAGTAGTAGTCTACTAGCAGTAGGTTAGGTTAGCAGTAGTAGTCTACTAGCAGTAGGTTAGGTTAGCAGTAGTAGTCTACTAGCAGTAGGTTAGGTTAGCAGTAGTAGTCTACTAGCAGTAGGTTAGGTTAGCAGTAGTAGTCTACTAGCAGTAGGTTAGGTTAGCAGAAGTAGTCTACTAGCAGTAGGTTAGGTTAGCAGTAGTAGTCTACTAGCAGTAGGTTAGGTTAGCAGTAGTAGTCTACTAGCAGTAGGTTAGGTTAACAGTAGTAGTCTACTAGCAGTAGGTTAGGTTAGCAGTAGTAGTCTACTAGCAGTAGGTTAGGTTAGCAGTAGTAGTCTACTAGCAGTAGGTTAGGTTAGCAGTAGTAGTCTACTAGCAGTAGGTTAGGTTAGCAGTAGTAGTCTACTAGCAGTAGGTTAGGTTAGCAGTAGTAGTCTACTAGCAGTAGGTTAGGTTAGCAGAAGTAGTCTACTAGCAGTAGGTTAGGTCAGCAGTAGTAGTCTACTAGCAGTAGGTTAGGTTAGCAGTAGTAGTCTACTAGCAGTAGGTTAGGTTAGCAGTAGTAGTCTACTAGCAGTAGGTTAGGTTAGCAGTAGTAGTCTACTAGCAGTAGGTTAGGTTAGCAGTAGTAGTCTACTAGCAGTAGGTTAGGTTAGCAGTAGTAGTCTACTAGCAGTAGGTTAGGTTAGCAGTAGTAGTCACTAGCAGTAGGTTAGGTTAGCAGTAGTAGTCTACTAGCAGTAGGTTAGGTTAGCAGTAGTAGTCTACTAGCAGTAGGTTAGGTTAGCAGTAGTAGTCTACTAGCAGTAGGTTAGGTTAGCAGTAGTAGTCTACTAGCAGTAGGTTAGGTTAGCAGTAGTAGTCTACTAGCAGTAGGTTAGGTTAGCAGTAGTAGTCTACTAACTTCTGACTCTAGTAAATAATGTAACATTTTAAGAATATTGCTGAGCGTCCAGCTATTGTGGAAAATTATAATGTTTATATTACGTTGATGTAGCGACCATCCTAACTCCCTCCCTCAGTCCCTCCCTCCCTCCCTCAGTCCCTCCCTCCCTCCCTCAGTCCCTCCCTCCCTCCCTCAGTCCCTCCCTCCCTCCCTCAGTCCCTCCCTCCCTCCCTCAGTCCCTCCCTCCCTCCCTCCCTCCCTCCCTCCCTCCCTCCTCCCTCCCTCCCTCTCACCCTCCCTCCCTCCCCTCTCCCCTCCTCCTCCCTCCCTCCCTCCCTCTCCCTCCCCTCTCACCCCTCCATCCCTCTCACCCTCCCTCCCTCCCTCCCTTCCTCTCACCCTCCCTCCCTCCCTCCCTCCTCTCACCCTCCTCCCTCCCTCCTCCCTCCCTCCTCAGTCCCTCCCTCCTCCCTCCCTCCTCCCTCCCTCCCTCCTCCCTCCCTCCCTCTCACCCCTCCCTCCCTCCCCTCTCCCTCCTCCTCCTCCCTCCCTCCCTCCCTCCCTCCTCCCTCCTCCCTCCCTCTCTCCCTCCATCCCTCTCACCCTCCCTCCCTCCTCCCTCCCTCCCTCTCCTCCCTCCCTCCCTCCCTCCCTCCTCCCTCCATCCTTCCCAGTTGTTGTTATTTATTACGTTGATGCCTGCCTTCCACCATCCCTCCCTCCTCCTCTCCACCCTCCCTCCCTCCCTTCCTCCCCCCTCCCCCTCCCTCTCACCCTCCTTCCTCCCTCCCTCCCTCCTCTCACCCTCCCTCCCTCCTCCCTCTCACCCCTCCCTCCCTCCCTCCCCTCTCACCCTACCCCCCCTCCCTCCCTCTCACCCTACCTACCTCCCTCCTCCCTCCTCCTCCCTCTCACCCTCCCTCCCTCCCTCCCTCTCACCCCTCCTCCCTCCTCCCTCCCCTCTCACCCTACCCCCTCCCTCCCTCACCCTACCTACCTCCTCCTCCCTCTCACACCTACCTCCCTCCATCCTTCCCAGTTGCTGTGTTTATTGCGTTGATGTGCGACCACCATCCCTCCCTCCTCCCTCCTCCCTCCCTCCTCACCCTCCCTCCTCCTCCTCCCTCCTTCCTCCCCCACCTCCCTCCCTCTCTCCTCCTCCCTCCCTCCCTCCCTCTCACCCTCCCTCTCACCCTCCCTCCTCCCTCCTCCCTCCCTCCCTCTCACCCTCCTCCTCCCCCCTCCCTCCTCTCACCTCCCTCTCACCTCCCTCCCTCCTCCCCTCCCTCCCTCCTCCTCTCACCCCTCCCTCCCTCCCCTCCCTCTCACCCCTACCCCCCTCCCTCCCTCTCCACCCTACCTACCTCCTCCCTCTCACCCTACCTACCTCCCTCCCTCTCACCCTACCTACCTCCCTCCCTCTCACCCTACCTACCTCCCTCCATCCTTCCCAGTTGTTGTATTTATTACGTTGATGTAGCGACCATCATCCCTCCCTCCCTCAGTCCCTCCCTCCTTCCCTCCGTCCCTCCCTCCAAATCATCCTCCTTCTCTCTCTCCCTCCTCCTCCTCTCCCTCCTCCTCCCTTCCTCTCTCCCTGCTTCCCTTCCTCCCTATCACCCTCCCTTCCTTCCTCCCTCCCTCCGACACCTCCCTTCCCTTCCTCCCTCCTTCCCTCCCTCCCTCCTCCCTCCCTTCTCTCCCG
>NC_091340.1:31466013-31591013 GCF_038502225.1 Cherax quadricarinatus
GTTACTTCCTTCCTCCCAGTTGCTTCCTTTCTTCCAGTTGCTTCCTTTCTTCCAGTTGCTTCCTCTCTTCTAGTTGCTTCCTTCCTCCCAGTTGCTTCCTTTCTTCCAGTTGCTTCCTTTCTTCCAGTTGCTTCCTCTCTTCTAGTTGCTTCCTTCCTCCCAGTTGCTTCCTTTCTTCCAGTTGCTTCCTTTCTTCCAGTTGCTTCCTTTCTTCCAGTTGCTTCCTCTCTTCCAGTTGCTTCCTTCCTCCCAGTTGCTTCCTTTCTTCCAGTTGCTTCCTCTCTTCCAGTTGCTTCCTTCCTCCCAGTTGCTTCCTTTCTTCCAGTTGCTTCCTTTCTTCAAGTTGCTTCCTTCCTCCCAGTTGCCTCCTTCCTTCCAGTTGCTTCCTTTCTTCCAGTTGCTTCCTTTCTTCCAGTTGCTTCCTTTCTTCCAGTTGCTTCCTTCCTCCCAGTTGCTTCCTTCCTCCCAGTTGCTTCCTTTCTTCCAGTTGCTTCCTTTCTTCCAGTTGCTTCCTTTTTCCAGTTGCTTCCTTTCTTCCAGTTGCTTCCTTTCTTCAAGTTGCTTCCTTCCTCCCAGTTGCCTCCTTCCTTCCAGTTGCCTCCTTCCTTCCAGTTGCTTCCTTTCTTCCAGTTGCTTCCTTTCTTCAAGTTGCTTCCTTTCTCCCAGTTGCCTCCTTCCTTCCAGTTGCTTCCTTTCTTCCAGTTGCTTCCTTTCTCCCAGTTGCTTCCTTTCTTCCAGTTGCTTCCTTTCTTCCAGTTGCTTCCTTTCTTCCAGTTGCTTCCTTTCTTCCAGTTGCTTCCTTCCTCCCAGTTGCTTCCTTCCTCCCAGTTGCTTCCTTTCTTCCAGTTGCTTCCTTTCTTCCAGTTGCTTCCTTTCTTCCAGTTGCTTCCTTTCTTCCAGTTGCTTCCTTTCTTCCAGTTGCTTCCTTTCTTCCAGTTGCTTCCTTTCTTCCAGTTGCTTCCTTTCTTCCAGTTGCTTCCTTTCTTCCAGTTGCTTCCTTCCTCCCAGTTGCTTCCTTCCTCCCAGTTGCTTCCTTTCTCCCAGTTGCCTCCTTCCTTCCAGTTGCTTCCTTTCTTCCAGTTGCTTCCTTTCTCCCAGTTGCTTCCTTTCTTCCAGTTGCTTCCTTTCTTCCAGTTGCTTCCTTTCTTCCAGTTGCTTCCTTTCTTCCAGTTGCTTCCTTCCTCCCAGTTGCTTCCTTCCTCCCAGTTGCTTCCTTTCTCCCAGTTGCCTCCTTCCTTCCAGTTGCTTCCTTTCTTCCAGTTGCTTCCTTTCTCCCAGTTGCTTCCTTTCTTCCAGTTGCTTCCTTTCTTCCAGTTGCTTCCTTTCTTCCAGTTGCTTCCTTTCTCCCAGTTGCTTTCTTTCTTCCAGTTGCTTCCTTTCTCCCAGTTGCTTCCTTTCTTCCAGTTGCTTCCTTTCTCCCAGTTGCTTTCTTTCTTCCAGTTGCTTCCTTTCTTCCAGTTGCTTCCTTTCTTCCAGTTGCTTCATTCCTTCCAATTGCTTCCTTTCTCCCAGTTGCTTTCTTTCTCCCAGTTGCTTCCTTTCTTCCAGTTGCTTCATTTCTTCCAGTTGCTTCCTTTCTTCCAGTTGCTTCCTTTCTTCCAGTTGCTTCCTTTCTTCCAGTTGCTTCCTTCCTCCCAGTTGCTTCCTTCCTCCCAGTTGCTTCCTTTCTCCCAGTTGCCTCCTTCTTTCCAGTTGCTTCCTTTCTTCCAGTTGCTTCCTTTCTCCCAGTTGCTTCCTTTCTTCCAGTTGCTTCCTTTCTTCCAGTTGCTTCCTTTCTTCCAGTTGCTTCCTTTCTTCCAGTTGCTTCCTTTCTTCCAGTTGCTTCCTTTCTTCCAGTTGCTTCATTCCTTCCAATTGCTTCCTTTCTCCCAGTTGCTTTCTTTCTTCCAGTTGCTTCCTTTCTTCCAGTTGCTTCCTTTCTCCCAGTTGCTTCCTTTCTTCCAGTTGCTTCCTTTCTCCCAGTTGCTTTCTTTCTTCGAGTTGCTTCCTTCCTCCCAGTTGCTTCCTTTCTCCCAGTTGCTTCCTTTCTTCCAGTTGCTTCCTTTCTTCCAGTTGCTTCCTTTCTTCCAGTTGCTTCCTTTCTTCCAGTTGCTTCCTTTCTTCCAGTTGCTTCCTTTCTTCCAGTTGCTTCCTTCCTCCCAGTTGCTTCCTTCCTCCCAGTTGCTTCCTTTCTCCCAGTTGCCTCCTTCCTTCCAGTTGCTTCCTTTCTTCCAGTTGCTTCCTTTCTCCCAGTTGCTTCCTTTCTTCCAGTTGCTTCCTTTCTTCCAGTTGCTTCCTTTCTTCCAGTTGCTTCCTTTCTTCCAGTTGCTTCCTTCCTCCCAGTTGCTTCCTTCCTCCCAGTTGCTTCCTTTCTCCCAGTTGCCTCCTTCCTTCCAGTTGCTTCCTTTCTTCCAGTTGCTTCCTTTCTCCCAGTTGCTTCCTTTCTTCCAGTTGCTTCCTTTCTTCCAGTTGCTTCTTTCTTCCAGTTGCTTCCTTTCTCCCAGTTGCTTCCTTTCTCCCAGTTGCTTTCTTTCTCCCAGTTGCTTCCTTTCTTCCAGTTGCTTCATTTCTTCCAGTTGCTTTCTTTCTTCCAGTTGCTTCCTTTCTTCCAGTTGCTTCCTTTCTTCCAGTTGCTTCCTTCCTCCCAGTTGCTTCCTTCCTCCCAGTTGCTTCCTTTCTCCCAGTTGCCTCCTTTTTTCCAGTTGCTTCCTTTCTTCCAGTTGCTTCCTTTCTCCCAGTTGCTTCCTTTCTTCCAGTTGCTTCCTTTCTTCCAGTTGCTTCCTTTCTTCCAGTTGCTTCCTTTCTTCCAGTTGCTTCCTTTCTTCCAGTTGCTTCCTTTCTTCCAGTTGCTTCATTCCTTCCAATTGCTTCCTTTCTCCCAGTTGCTTTCTTTCTTCCAGTTGCTTCCTTTCTTCCAGTTGCTTCCTTTCTCCCAGTTGCTTCCTTTCTTCCAGTTGCTTCCTTTCTCCCAGTTGCTTTCTTTCTTCCAGTTGCTTCCTTTCTTCCAGTTGCTTCCTTTCTTCCAGTTGCTTCATTTCTTCCAGTTGCTTCCTTCCTCCCAGTTGCTTCCTTTCTCCCAGTTGCTTCCTTTCTTCCAGTTGCTTCATTTCTCCCAGTTGCTTCCTTTCTTCCAGTTGCTTCATTTCTTCCAGTTGCTTCATTTCTTCCAGTTGCTTCATTTCTTCCAGTTGCTTCCTTTCTTCCAGTTGCTTCCTTCCTCCCAGTTGCTTCCTTTCTCCCAGTTGCTTCCTTTCTTCCAGTTGCTTCATTTCTCCCAGTTGCTTCCTTTCTTCCAGTTGCTTCCTTTCTTCCAGTTGCTTCATTTCTTCCAGTTGCTTCCTTCCTCCCAGTAGCTTCATTTCTTCCAGTTGCTTCCTTTCTTCCAGTTGCTTCCTTTCTTCCAGTTGCTTCCTTTCTTCCAGTTGCTTCATTTCTTCCAGTTGCTTCATTTCTCCCAGTTGCTTTCTTCCTCCCAGTAGCTTCATTTCTTCCAGTTGCTTCCTTTCTCCCAGTTGCTTCCTTTCTTCCAGTTGCTTCCTTTCTTCCAGTTGCTTCCTTTCTTTCAATTCCTTCCTTTCTCCCAGTTGCTTCCTTTCTTCCAATTCCTTCCTTCCTCCCAGTTGCTTCCTTTCTCCCAGTTGCTTATTTCTCCTAATTGTTTCTTTTCTTCCAGTTGCTTCCTTTCTTCCAGTTGCTTCATTCCTTCCAATTGCTTCCTTTCTCCCAGTTGCTTTCTTTCTTCCAGTTGCTTCCTTTCTTCCAGTTGCTTCCTTTCTCCCAGTTGCTTCCTTTCTTCCAGTTGCTTCCTTTCTCCCAGTTGCTTTCTTTCTTCCAGTTGCTTTCTTTCTTCCAGTTGCTTCCTTTCTTCCAGTTGCTTCCTTTCTCCCAGTTGCTTCCTTTCTTCCAGTTGCTTAATTTCTCCCAGTTGCTTTCTTTCTTCCAGTTGCTTTCTTTCTTCCAGTTGCTTCCTTTCTTCCAGTTCCTTCCTTTCTTCCAGTTGCTTCATTCCTTCCAATTGCTTCCTTTCTCCCAGTTGCTTTCTTTCTTCCAGTTGCTTCCTTTCTTCCAGTTGCTTTCTTTCTTCCAGTTGCTTCCTTTCTTTCAATTGCTTCCTTTCTCCCAGTTGCTTTCTTTCTTCCAGTTGCTTCCTTTCTTCCAGTTGCTTCCTTTCTTCCAGTTTCTTCCTTTCTTCCAGTTGCTTCATTCCTTCCAATTGCTTCCTTTCTCCCAGTTGCTTTCTTTCTTCCAGTTGCTTCCTTTCTTCCAGTTGCTTCCTTTCTTCCAGTTGCTTCATTCCTTCCAATTGCTTCCTTTCTCCCAGTTGCTTTCTTTCTTCCAGTTGCTTCCTTTCTTCCAGTTGCTTTCTTTCTTCCAGTTGCTTCCTTTCTCCCAGTTGCTTCCTTTCTCCCAGTTGCTTTCTTTCTCCCAGTTGCTTCCTTTCTCCCAGTTGCTTTCTTTCTCCCAGTTGCTTCCTTTCTCCCAGTTGCTTTCTTTCTCCCAGTTGCTTCCTTTCTCCCAGTTGCTTTCTTTCTCCCAGTTGCTTCCTTTCTTCCAGTTGCTTCATTTCTTCCCGTTGCTTTCTTTCTTCCAGTTGCTTCCTTTCTTCCAGTTGCTTCATTTCTTCCAGTTGCTTCCTTTCTCCCAGTTGGTTCCTTTCTCCCAGTTGCTTTCTTTCTCCCAGTTGCTTCCCTTCTCCCAGTTGCTTCCTTTCTTCCAGTTGCTTTCTTTCTTCCAGTTGCTTCCTTTCTTCCAGTTGCTTTCTTTCTTCCAGTTGCTTCCTTTCTTCCAGTTGCTTCATTTCTTCCAGTTGCTTCCTTTCTCCCAGTTGCTTCCTTTCTTCCAGTTGCTTCCTTTCTTCCAGTTGCTTCATTCCTTCCAATTGCTTCCTTTCTCCCAGTTGCTTTCTTTCTTCCAGTTGCTTCCTTTCTTCCAGTTGCTTTCTTTCTTCCAGTTGCTTCCTTTCTCCCAGTTGCTTCCTTTCTCCCAGTTGCTTTCTTTCTCCCAGTTGCTTCCTTTCTCCCAGTTGCTTTCTTTCTCCCAGTTGCTTCCTTTCTCCCAGTTGCTTTCTTTCTCCCAGTTGCTTCCTTTCTCCCAGTTGCTTTCTTTCTCCCAGTTGCTTCCTTTCTTCCAGTTGCTTCATTTCTTCCCGTTGCTTTCTTTCTTCCAGTTGCTTCCTTTCTTCCAGTTGCTTCATTTCTTCCAGTTGCTTCCTTTCTCCCAGTTGGTTCCTTTCTCCCAGTTGCTTTCTTTCTCCCAGTTGCTTCCTTTCTCCCAGTTGCTTCCTTTCTTCCAGTTGCTTTCTTTCTTCCAGTTGCTTCCTTTCTTCCAGTTGCTTTCTTTCTTCCAGTTGCTTCCTTTCTTCCAGTTGCTTCATTTCTTCCAGTTGCTTCCTTTCTCCCAGTTGCTTCCTTTCTTCCAGTTGCTTCCTTTCTTCCAGTTGCTTCCTTTCTCCCAGTTGCTTCCTTTCTCCCAGTTGCTTTCTTTCTCCCAGTTGCTTCCTTTCTCCCAGTTGCTTCCTTTCTTCCAGTTGCTTTCTTTCTTCCAGTTGCTTCCTTTCTTCCAGTTGCTTTCTTTCTTCCAGTTGCTTCCTTTCTTCCAGTTGCTTCATTTCTTCCAGTTGCTTCCTTTCTCCCAGTTGCTTCCTTTCTTCCAGTTGCTTCATTTCTTCCAGTTGCTTCATTTCTTCCAGTTGCTTCCTTTCTCCCAGTTGCTTCCTTTCTTCCAGTTGCTTCATTTCTTCCAGTTGCTTCATTTCTTCCAGTTGCTTCATTTCTTCCAGTTGCTTCCTTTCTTCCAGTTGCTTCCTTCCTCCCAGTTGCTTCCTTTCTCCCAGTTGCTTCCTTTCTTCCAGTTGCTTCATTTCTCCCAGTTGCTTCCTTTCTTCCAGTTGCTTCCTTTCTTCCAGTTGCTTCATTTCTTCCAGTTGCTTCCTTCCTCCCAGTAGCTTCATTTCTTCCAGTTGCTTCCTTTCTCCCAGTTGCTTCCTTTCTTCCAGTTGCTTCCTTTCTTCCAGTTGCTTCCTTTCTTCCAGTTGCTTCATTTCTCCCAGTTGCTTTCTTCCTCCCAGTAGCTTCATTTCTTCCAGTTGCTTCCTTTCTCCCAGTTGCTTCCTTTCTTCCAGTTGCTTCATTTCTTCCAGTTGCTTCATTTCTTCCAGTTGCTTCCTTTCTTCCAGTTGCTTTCTTTCTCCCAGTTGCTTCCTTTCTCCCAGTTGCTTTCTTTCTCCCAGTTGCTTCGTTTCTCCCAGTTGCTTTCTTTCTCCCAGTTGCTTCCTTTCTCCCAGTTGCTTTCTTTCTCCCAGTTGCTTCCTTTCTTCCAGTTGGTTCATTTCTTCCCGTTGCTTTCTTTCTTCCAGTTGCTTCCTTTCTTCCAGTTGCTTCATTTCTTCCAGTTGCTTCCTTTCTCCCAGTTGGTTCCTTTCTCCCAGTTGCTTTCTTTCTCCCAGTTGCTTCCTTTCTCCCAGTTGCTTCCTTTCTTCCAGTTGCTTTCTTTCTTCCAGTTGCTTCCTTTCTTCCAGTTGCTTTCTTTCTTCCAGTTGCTTCCTTTCTTCCAGTTGCTTCATTTCTTCCAGTTGCTTCCTTTCTCCCAGTTGCTTCCTTTCTTCCAGTTGCTTCCTTTCTTCCAGTTGCTTCCTTTCTCCCAGTTGCTTCCTTTCTCCCAGTTGCTTTCTTTCTCCCAGTTGCTTCCTTTCTCCCAGTTGCTTCCTTTCTTCCAGTTGCTTTCTTTCTTCCAGTTGCTTCCTTTCTTCCAGTTGCTTTCTTTCTTCCAGTTGCTTCCTTTCTTCCAGTTGCTTCATTTCTTCCAGTTGCTTCCTTTCTCCCAGTTGCTTCCTTTCTTCCAGTTGCTTCATTTCTTCCAGTTGCTTCATTTCTTCCAGTTGCTTCCTTTCTCCCAGTTGCTTCCTTTCTTCCAGTTGCTTCATTTCTTCCAGTTGCTTCATTTCTTCCAGTTGCTTCATTTCTTCCAGTTGCTTCCTTTCTTCCAGTTGCTTCCTTCCTCCCAGTTGCTTCCTTTCTCCCAGTTGCTTCCTTTCTTCCAGTTGCTTCATTTCTCCCAGTTGCTTCCTTTCTTCCAGTTGCTTCCTTTCTTCCAGTTGCTTCATTTCTTCCAGTTGCTTCCTTCCTCCCAGTAGCTTCATTTCTTCCAGTTGCTTCCTTTCTCCCAGTTGCTTCCTTTCTTCCAGTTGCTTCCTTTCTTCCAGTTGCTTCCTTTCTTCCAGTTGCTTCATTTCTCCCAGTTGCTTTCTTCCTCCCAGTAGCTTCATTTCTTCCAGTTGCTTCCTTTCTCCCAGTTGCTTCCTTTCTTCCAGTTGCTTCATTTCTTCCAGTTGCTTCATTTCTTCCAGTTGCTTCCTTTCTTCCAGTTGCTTCCTTTCTTCCAGTTGCTTCCTTTCTTCCAATTCCTTCCTTTCTCCCAGTTGCTTCCTTTCTTCCAGTTGCTTCCTTTCTTCCAGTTGCTTCCTTTCTTCCAGTTGCTTCCTTTCTTCCAGTTCCTTCCTTCCTCCAAGTTGCTTCCTTTCTCCCAGTTGCTTCCTTTCTTCCAGTTGCTTCCTTTCTTCCAGTTGCTTCCTTTCTTACAGTTGCTTCCTTCCTCCAAGTTGCTTCCTTTCTTCCAGTTGCTTCCTTTCTTCCAGTTGCTTCCTTTCTTCCAGTTGCTTCTTTTCTTCCAGTTGCTTCCTTTCTTCCAGTTGCTTCCTTTCTTCCAGTTGCTTCCTTTCTTACAGTTGCTTCCTTCCTCCCAGTTGCTTCTTTTCTTCCAGTTGCTTCCTTTCTTCCAGTTGCTTCCTTTCTTCCAGTTGCTTCCTTTCTTCCAGTTGCTTCCTTTCTTCCAGTTGCTTCCTTTCTTCCAGTTGCTTCCTTTCTTCCAGTTGCTTCCTTTCTTCCAGTTGCTTCCTTTCTTCCAGTTGCTTCATTTCTTCCAGTTGCTTCATTTCTTCCAATTGCTTCCTTTCATACAGTTGCTTCCTTCCTCCAAGTTGCTTCCTTTCTTCTAGTTGCTTCCTTTCTTCCAGTTGCTTCATTTCTTCTAGTTGCTTCCTTTCTTCCAGTTGCTTCCTTTCTTCCAGTTGCTTCATTTCCTCCAATTGCTTCCTTTCTTCTAGTTGCTTCCTTTCTTCCAGTTGCTTCCTTTCTTCCAGTTGCTTCATTTCTTCCAGTTGCTTCATTTCTTCCAATTGCTTCCTTTCTTCTAGTTGCTTCCTTTCTTCCAGTTGCTTCCTTTCTTCCAGTTGCTTCCTTTCTCCCAGTTGTTTCCTTTCTTCCAGTTGCTCCTTTCTTCCAGTTGCTTCCTTGCTCCCAGTTGCTTCCTTTCTTCCAGTTGTTTCCTTTCTTCCAGTTGCTTCCTTTCTTCCAGTTGCTTCCTTTCTCCCAGTTGCTTCGTTTCTCCCAGTTGCTTCCTTTCTTCCAGTTGCTTCCTTTCTTCCAGTTGCTTCCTTCCTCCCAGTTGCTTCCTGTCTTCCAGTTGTTTCCTTTCTTCCAGTTGCTTCCTTTCTTCCAGTTGTTTCCTTTCTCCCAATTGCTTCCTTTCTTCTAGTTGCTTCCTTTCTTCCAGTTGCTTCCTTTCTTCCAGTTGCTTCATTTCTTCCAGTTGCTTCATTTCTTCCAATTGCTTCCTTTCTTCTAGTTGCTTCCTTTCTTCCAGTTGCTTCCTTTCTTCCAGTTGCTTCCTTTCTCCCAGTTGCTTCCTTTCTTCCAGTTGCTCCTTTCTTCCAGTTGCTTCCTTGCTCCCAGTTGCTTCCTTTCTTCCAGTTGTTTCCTTTCTTCCAGTTGCTTCCTTTCTTCCAGTTGCTTCCTTTCTCCCAGTTGCTTCGTTTCTCCCAGTTGCTTCCTTTCTTCCAGTTGCTTCCTTTCTTCCAGTTGCTTCCTTCCTCCCAGTTGCTTCCTGTCTTCCAGTTGTTTCCTTTCTTCCAGTTGCTTCCTTTCTTCCAGTTGTTTCCTTTCTCCCAGTTGCTTCCTTTCTCCCAGTTGCTTCGTTTCTCCCAGTTGCTTCCTTTCTTCCAGTTGCTTCTCTTCTCACAGGAGTGAACCCTAGCGAGAACCAACATAGCAGACAACTCACTCCCTCGCACCACACGTCACCTTACTGATGTCACTGGCCTTCTTGTGGTGGTCACAAATATAATAAAATTTGTAAAACCTAGATACCCCACAATTTACATCTTCAAACTGCCAGGAAAATTAATTTAATTAATGTGCAGAGATATTAAGTATAAACCTTGGTAATAAATACCGACAAGTTGGTTTAGAAAGACACGTAAGCAAACACTGTAACATATTTATTAGAAAACGTTTCGGTCCTGGGACGTTGATCACTTCTAACATACAGAGGTAGAAAGACTATATATATATAGGCGGAGAGTGAGATGTGACGCACGTGACCTGAGGAATGTCATAAGAACATAAGAATGGAGGAACACTGTAGAAGGCCTACTGGCCCATGCGAGGCAGGTCCTTATCAAAACAACCTCTGCAATGTGGCGATGTTGCCACGAATACTCGCCGGGCACTTGCTATGAGTAACATCAACGTTTCCACCATAAACACATCCTCTATCAAAGACCTCACTACTAAACGCAGCCCCACACCTCTAACTTCTACAGCAGGCGTCTACACTATCCCCTGTGGGTTCTGTCCCAAGAAATATGTAGGCGAGACAGGCAGAGATCTTGCAGTCCGCCTGAATGAGCATCGAAATGCCTCTAACAGAGACGATGTAAGGTACGCCTGTGTCCTCCACAGAGACTCCACGGGGCATTTGATGAACTGGAACGAGGCACAACTCGTTCTCACCGAACCAGACCTCAGACGCCGACGGTGCCTAGAAGCCTCACTAATCGCCGTCACCGACACTTTAACGCAACACTGGAAACTACAAAATTTCTCAAAACATTGGCATACATGATACTTAAGCAGCACCAACCCAACAACACAGGAGTCACATGATTTCATCGTCTACCCGTCCTCATCATAGGCAGAGGTTGTTTTGATAAGGACCTGCCTCGCATGGGCCAGTAGGCCTTCCACAGTGTTCCTCCATTCCTATGTTGTAATAAAGTTGGTAGAATTACCGACAATATGTAAAGTAAAAGGACACAAGTGCAACTAATGTGACATTTATTGTGGCAACGTTTCGCTCTCCAGGAGCTTTATCAAGCCATTACAAACAATACATGGACACAGAGGGTATATAAAGGCTCAGAGTGAGGTGAATACTAGTGAGGTACCATTTCGATGTTCCTCGTCAAGAAACTCAGTGAGTTTCTTGACGAGGAATGTACTTACATTCACCAAACATTCACTGAGTTACAATTTCCTCCTTTTTTCATCAAAGACTGCAAGAAAAGAGCTCTTCAGATCATCAATTCTCCACGCATCAACACCGCTCCCAACAAAGTTATAATTCTTCCCAACAGCCAGGTTGCACTAAACGTCTCAAAAGTACTTTCACAAGCTAACACCAGAGTCGCCATCGCTTCTACCACTTCAATAAAGGATCTAACCAGGACAAAACCCAAGCACCACGAACCAGTCAATGCAGGAGTTTACACTATACCCTGTGGAGGCTGTGACAAGATCTACGTAGGTGAAACAGCAAGAAACCTCGACACCCGCCTCAATGAACACATATACGCATGTAGGAACGACAACTTAAACAACGCCTGTGTACAACACCGAAATTCCACCAATCATCTTATGAAATTCAGAGACGCCCAATTAGTGATAAAAGAAACTAATTTCCGCACACGCAAGTGCCTTGAATCAGCACTGATCGCTGTTTCGAATACAATTAAACAAAACAACGGCAGCTTCACCATCTCCGAAGTCTTAGCAAGAATCCTCCTGAAAACAGTAAACCCTGCCATCACATAGTCTCTCCTGTTATACTACACAAAGCACAGAGAGTGAACACTGAAACAAGCCGCCTCATTCCAGTTTATATTTGTCCAACCTATTTTTATGTTACCCAAGTAATAGCTTTTATATCCTTTTACTCATGTACGAATTAATTGCTCTACCATATTGTATTACTTTTGTCACTACTACTACTACTACTACTACTACTACTACTACTACTACTACTACTACCACTAGTGAACATCGAAATGGTACCTCACTAGTATTCACCTCACTCTGAGCCTTTATATACCCTCTGTGTCCATGTATTGTTTGTAATGGCTTGATAAAGCTCCTGGAGAGCGAAACGTTGCCACAATAAATGTCACATTAGTTGCACTTGTGTCCTTTTACTTTACATTCCTATGTTCTTATGACATTCCTCAGGTCACGTGCGTCACATCTCACTCTCCGCCTATATATATAATATCTTTCTACCTCTGTATGTTAGAAGTGATCAAGGTCCCAGGACCGAAACGTTTTCTAATAAATATGTTATAGTGTTTGCTTACGTGTCTTTCTAAACCAGAGATATTAAGTGTTGACGGGTATCCCTCTACAAGGAATCACCAATGGTATCCTCATAAGTCTATTCCAATTTTGCATATGTTTCTCATTTACATATTTCTCTGTGGTATTTTCCAAATGGAATCACTACGACGCTGTGTGACCCTTACAGGTTTATCGTTTCAACATTAATATGTATATGTGTAAGCTTTACACAAATTCTTTTATAATAATAATAATAATAATAATAATAATAATAATAATAATAATAATAATAATAATAATAATAATAATTAAAATACTGTTTATAATAATTATCTTTATAATAAAACAATCTTTATAAAATAATAATCTTCATAATAATAATTTATGTAATAATCTATATGATAATAATCTCTACAAAGAGATTTTTTTTACAAATAATTCCCGATGTTCTGGACCCATGTGTGTGTTATTCCATTATTTCTAGAGAGGAGTGAATGCTGACCTGCCATATCACCAGTCATAAACATTTCTGTGTTTATCGGAGACGTTCTGACGCGATTTATATCGGGCAAATATTCTCTCGAGGGAGACTGCAGTCTAAATATCTCATTGCAGTCCCGATAAATTTGAGACACAAGAGCTGATACAATTTTCCAAAAACTGATAACTTCCAGGGGGACTTTCCAGGCTGTGGATTCTTGCCAAATACGATTACTTCAAGAACACTAGAGACTGGAAACTGCCGACTCGCTGATTTTAAGAACAACGGATTTACTGATTTTCAAGCACACGTACGTGTGTAATCTTTGCTGAGTTGCTGATTTCGGGAATAGTAATGACAAATTTACCAAAAACATCTAAATCTAAAAAGAATATTGAGATGTTAAATGGAAGTTCTGGATTCGTAAGTTTCAGGCGAACATTAATGTTGATTTTTTTTACCTTATTTGCAAACTGTGTACAAGATATTGAATTTATTTTGAGAGCTATTCATTTCATGAGGTAACATACACACACACACACACACACACACACACACACACACACACACACACACACACACACACACACACACACACACACACACACACACACACACACACACACACACACACACACACACACACACACACACACACTCACACACACACACACACGCACACACACACACACACACACACACACACACACACACACACACACACACACACACACACACACACACACACACACACACACACACACACACACACACACACACACATACACACACACGCACCCAAGGCAACTGAACAATCCAAACCAACCATCACACACCGATCCCTCTGTTTCCACCCCCCGCACCACAGTTACAGTATTAGAACAGAAGTTGAAGGTTTGGTACACAAATGCAGATGGATTAACGAATAAACATGAGGAATGGCAAGAAAGAATCAATGAGAAGTTCCCAGACATCATAGCAGTTACAGAAACAAAAATCATGGAGACAATAACAGATGCAATCTTCCCACCAGGATACCAGATCATGAGGAAAGATAGAAGGGGTAGGGGGGGAGGTGGGGTTGCTCTGCTCGTAAAAAACAGATGGAAATTCGAGAAAATGGAAGGAATAGATGAGACGGGAGAAAGAGACTACATAGCAGGTACACTTCAGTCAGGGGAACACAAAGTGGTCATTGCAGTGATGTATAATCCACCACAGAACTGCAGGAGGCCAAGAGAGAAATATGAAGAGAGCAACAGAGCAATGGTGGACACACTTGCTGAGGTGGCAAGAAGAGATCACTCCAGCAGAGCAAAGTTGCTGGTTATGGGGGATTTCAACCACAGGGAGATTGACTGGGAAAACCTGGAGCCACATGGGGGTCCCGAAACATGGAGAACCAGGATGTTGGACGTGGTGCTGGAAAACCTCATGCACCAACATGTTAAGGACACTAGCAGAGTGAGAGGGGAGGATAAACCAGCAAGATTGGACCTTGTGTTCACCCTGGGCAGCTCAGATATTGACGACATCAAGTATGAGAGTCCCCTAGGAGCTAGCAACCACGTGGTTCTGTGCTTTGAATACATAGTAGAGCTGCAAGTGGAGAGAATAACAGGAGTTGAATGGAAAAAGCCAGACTATAAAAGAGGGGACTACATAGGGTTGAAGAACTTCCTGCGGGAGGTCCAGTGGGACAGAGAACTGGCAGGAAAGCCAGTAAATGAAATGATGGAATATGTAACTACAAAATGCAAGGAGGCAGTGGAAAGGTTTATTCCCAAGGGCAACAGTAACAACGGGAAGACCAGAACGAGTCCCTGGTTTACCCGACGGTGTAAGGAGGCAAAAACAAAGTGCAATAGAGAATGGAAAAAGTACAGAAGGCAGAGAACACACGAAAATAGGGAGATCAGTCGCAGAGCCAGGAATGAGTACGCACAGGTAAGGAGGGAGGCCCAGCGACAGTATGAAAATGACATAGCATCGAGAATCAAGACTGACCCGAAACTGTTGTATAGCCACATCAAGAGGAAGACAACAGTCAAAGACCAGGTGATCAGATTAAGGACAGAAGGTGGAGAACTCACAAGAAATGATCAGGAGGTATGTGAGGAGCTGAACAGGAGATTTAAGGAAGTTTTTACAGTAGAGACAGGAAGGGCTGTGGGAAGACAACACAGAAGGGAACATCAAGAGGGAATATACCAACAAGTGTTGGATGACATACGAACAACTGAGGAGGAGGTGAAGAAGCTCTTAAGTGACCTTGACACCTCAAAGGCGATGGGACCGGACAACATCTCCCCATGGGTCCTTAGAGAAGGAGCAGAGATACTGTGCGTGCCTCTAACCACGATCTTCAACACATCCCTTGAAACTGGGCAACTACCTGAGAAATGGAAGACAGCTGATGTAGTCCCCATATTTAAGAAAGGAAACAGAAACGAGGCACTAAACTACAGACCTGTGTCTCTGACATGTATTGTGTGCAAAGTCATGGAGAAGATTATCAGGAGGAGAGTGGTCGAACACCTGGAAAGGAACAAGATTATAAATAAAAACCAGCATGGGTTCATGGAAGGCAAATCTTGTATCACAAACCTCCTGGAGTTTTATGACAAGGTAACAGAAGTAAGACACGAGAGAGAGGGTTGGGTAGATTGCGTTTTCCTAGACTGCAGGAAGGCCTTCGACACAGTTCCCCACAAGAGATTAGTGCAGAAGCTGGAGGATCAGGCGCACGTAAAAGGGAGGGCACTGCAATGGATAAGGGAATACCTGACAGGGAGGCAGCAACGAGTCATGGTACGTGAAGAGGTATCACAGTGGGCGCCTGTTACGAGCGGGGTCCCACAGGGGTCAGTTCTAGGACCAGTGCTATTTTTGATATATGTTAACGACATGATGGAAGGAATAGACTCTGAAGTGTCCCTGTTCGCAGATGACGTGAAGTTGATGAGAAGAATTAAATTGGACGACGATGAGGCAGGACTGCAAAGAGACCTGGACAGGCTGGACATGTGGTCCAGCAACTGGCTTCTCGAATTCAATTCAGCCAAATGCAAAGTCATGAAGATTGGGGAGGGGCAAAGAAGACCGCAGACAGAGTATAGGCTAGGTGGACAAAGACTACAGACCTCACTCAGGGAGAAAGACCTTGGGGTGACCATAACACCGAGCACATCACCGGAGGCACACATCAACCAAATAACCGCTGCAGCATACGGGCGCCTGACAAACCTGAGAATAGCGTTCCGATACCTTAATAAGGAATCGTTCAAGACACTGCACATTGTGTATGTTAGGCCCATACTGGAGTATGCAGCACCAGTCTGGAACCCACACCTGGTCAAGCACGTCAAGAAGTTAGAGAAAGTACAAAGGTTTGCAACAAGGCTAGTCCCAGAGCTCAAGGGAATGTCGTACGAGGAAAGGTTAAGGAAAATCGGACTGACGACACTGGAGGACAGAAGGGTCAGGGGAGGCATGATAACGACATACAAGATACTGCGGGGAATAGACAAGGTGGACAGAGATAGGATGTTCCAGAGAGGGGACACAGGGACAAGGGGTCACAACTGGAAGCTGAAGACTCAGACGAGTCACAGGGACGTTAGGAAGTATTTCTTCAGTCATAGAGTTGTCAGCAAGTGGAATAGCCTAGCAAGTGAAGTAGTGGAGGCAGGAACCATACATAGTTTTAAGAAGAGGTATTACAAAGCTCAGGAAGCAGAGAGAGAGAGGATCCAGTAGCGATCAGTGAAGAGGCGGGGCCAGGAGCTGAGTCTCGACCCCTGCAACCACAATCAGGTGAATTAGGTGAGTACACACACACACACACACACACACACACACACATACACACACACACACACACACACACACACACACACATAAACATAGGAATAGAGAGAAAAATACAATTCTGAATACTTAATACACCAACATAAACATACATAAAAAACACATTATAACATATAAACATTATAAACGAGAAAAAAAAATTAAGTTTTACTTAAAACGTAAAAGAAAAAAATATTTTAAACAAGGACACATTTCAAAGAAATTACTGAATTAAGTTTATGGACATTCAAAAACGAACAATCAAAAAATAAATTGAAATTTGAGTGATAAGAGAACGGAAAAAAGACCAGAAAACAATATCCATTAAATATTGAATTACGGTTTTCAAAACTGAAACCCAAAAACTTATCAAAAAATATCGAAATTCTAGTGTTAAGTATAAATGTACGAAACCCACCATTGACTATCACTTGTGAGAGATAATAGTTACTATTGATGAGCTAAATGAGGGATTATCTAATATACTAAAGTAACTATTGTTGATTAGTGCAACTGGTGATTATGACTTTTCATGATTAGCGTAATTGGTGAGTTTTAATTATTGATGATTACTGTAATTTGGTGATTATAACTATTGATGACCAGTGTAATTTAGTGAATAGAATTATTGATGATTAGTGTAATTGTTAATTATAACTATTGATGATTAGTGTAAGTGGTAATTTTAACTATAAAAATAAATTGGGCAGCCTATGAGGCTGTAATAAAGTTGGTAGAATTACCGACAATATGTAAAGTAAAAGGACACAAGTGCAACTAATGTGACATTTTTATTGTGGCAACGTTTCGCTCTCCAGGAGCTTTATCAAGCCGTTACAAACAATACATGGACACAGAGGGTATATATAGGCTCAGAGTGAGGTGCAATACTAGTGGTAGTAGTAGTAGTAGTGATATATGTAGTAGCAGTAGCAATACAATAAGTTAGGACAATTAACTCGTACATGAGTAAAAGGATATAAAAGCTATAACTTGGGTAACATAAAAATAGGTTAGACAAATATTTCTATAGGAGGCTGGATAGAGAAGGCCTGTTTCAATGTAACGTGCTTTGTGTAGTATTAACAGGAGAGACTATGTGATGGCAGGGTTTACTGTTTGCAGGAGGATTCTTGCTAAGACTTCAGAGGTGAAGCTGCGTTTGTTTTGTTTAATTGTGTTAGAAACAGCTATTAGTGAAGATTCAAGATACTTGCGTTTGCAGAAATTGGTTTCTTTGATCACTAATTGGGCGTCCCTGAATTTCATGAGATGATTAGTGGAATTTCGGTGTTGTACACAGGCGTTGTTCAAGTTATCGTTCCTACATGCGTAAATGTGTTCATTGAAGCGGGTGTCGAGGTTTCTTGCTGTTTCACCTACATAAATCTTGTCACAGCCTCCACAGGGTATAGTGTAAACCCCTGCGTTGACTGGTTCGTGGTGCTTGGATTTTGTCCTGGTTAGATCATTTATTGAAGTGCTGGAAGCGATGGCCACTCTGGTGTTAGCTTGTGAAAGTACTTTAGAAACATTCAGTGCAACCTGGCTGTTGGGAAGAATTAGCCTGTGAGGCTGGACTTATATATTAATGGTCAATAAATCAATAGTCAATACACTTGCTGCATAAAATGACGGTTTTTTTCTGAATGAGTGTATAAAAGATCCTCAGAGAGCAGGGGAATGAGAGCTATCAGCCTTTCGTGTTACAACCAACCCCCTTTTTCAGGAGCTAGCAACAGTGCAAAGAATTGGGGAGGAGTCCACGTAGGTGTGTTCATGAGGGGGGCCCACAAGGCCATTGGTTTATATCGTTAAAACACAGTTAAAAACACAGTTAAAACACATACTTAAACGCAGTGTTTTGGAATATTGGAAGAAGTCAGGATTGGTCTAAGGAGAGGACAGCTACGTTACCTTTGATCCAAAGCACTTGCTGAACACCCAGACAACCTCCCCCCCTAACCTCTTGATGCATTAACGGTGATGTAAACACCAGTACGAACACAAATATTCATTGGCAGACATATACACATGCCGTGGCGTACCACACAAAGCAGACAACTGGGAATGCAAATACATGAGTCCCAAAAGCAGTCCTTATATATTGTCCTATTAAATCATAGTACTGGGGAAATATAGTGAGAATGCGTGTACTGTGTGAATTTTGTCGCGGTGGACTGATAAATCCTCTCTCTCTCTCTCTCTCTCTCTCTCTCTCTCTCTCTCTCTCTCTCTCTCTCTCTCTCTCTCTCTCTCTCTCTCTCTCTCTCTCTCTCTCTCTCTCTCTCTCTCTCTCTCTCTCTCTCTCTCTCTCTCTCTCTCTCTCTCTCTCTCTCTCTTTTACACAGGGTTTGACAAAGTTAGGTTAAGGATTCCTAGCTTTATTGACAAGCTAAGAGCTGTTACCTACATCAGCTCATTTGAAATCATTTTTATTGTTATGAAACATACAAATAGGGAACAGGATGAAGTTGGAGCCATCTGTGGGCCAGTAATTTCATTTGATCAACTGTCTTCATTTCGCTGATATTATTATTCTGTACGAACATGTTCCAGACTCGAGTCGTTCTGGGAATAAATGATCTCAGGTGAAGTGATGTTCTGGAGAAGGTTAGAGTCAGCAGTTGCTTGCTGCCCGTCTTCTGGTGTAGAAGCTCACTTCTCTACTTTGTTACGAAGTTGCAGATGAGATGGGGTGCAGGCAATCCAAGAAAGTGGAGCATATTCAGGGTGTGAGCGTACTTGTTCCTCGTACAGAATCTTGCAACCTCTACTGTCGAGCAGATGCGAGATACCTCGAAGTGCTGAAAGCTTCCTGGCTGCCTTGTTTGCAAGATTTACAACATGGTTCTTCATGGTCAGTTTGGAATCAAATTTCACCCCAAGGATATCAGCTGCTTCCCCAGGTCCCTACACTCTCCCATTCATACTTACTACTGCTTTGGCATTACCATCATGGTGCCTAGAGACCATCATCATTTGTGTTTTCTCAGTTGCAAATGTTACTTGCCATCGGTTTCCCCAAGCTGATAGAGCTCTTAGCTGGTAATTGATGTAGCTTAGAGCAGCTGGCATTTTTTCTGTTGGATAAGTAAATATCAGAGCACAGTCGTCTGTATTTGCTTGGGATTCTAGGATGAGATGAAGAAGGTCATTGAAGTAGACATTCCACAACAATGGTCCCAGCACACTTCCTTGTGGAACATTTGCCCCAATAGGATGTCTTGCTGATTCTGTTCCATTGAGGACTACCCGTCGAGATCTGCCATGGAGGTAATCACTGAGGAGACATAGTGTAGAGCCTGCAATTCCCAGTGCTTGCAATTTTGCTAAGAGGCCCTGGTGCCACACCCGGTCGAAAACACCAGCAATGTCCAGTGCTACCGCATAGCTGACTTTGGATTCATCCAGTGACTGGTGCCACTAGTGGAGAGGTTGAACAACAGATCAGTATCAGAGTAACCTTTCCTGAAGCCATATTGACGGTCACAGAGGAGTGAGTAGTAGCCAAAAAACTCTGTGATTTGTCTTGAGATTATTGTCTCAAGGATCTTGCCAGTGATTGACAGGAGTGACACTGGTCTGTAGTTGCTGAATTCTGCTCTGCTCTTCTTTTTGTGAACAGGAACAATAATTGTCTCTTTCCAGAGAGAAGGTCATTTGCACTGTACTAGGCAGTGCTGAAAGATGCGAGTTAGAGGTGCTGCTAGCTGGTCTGCACATCTCAACAATCTCTCTCTCTCTCTCTCTCTCTCTCTTACACAGGGTTTAACAAGGTTAAGGATCCCTAGCTTTATTGACAAGCTATTTACAGGTTAAGGATTCCTAACTTTATTAGCAAGCTAAGAGCTGTTACCTACATCAGCTCATTTGAAAGCATTTTTATTGTTATGAGACATACAAGTAGGGAACAGGATGAAGTTGGAGCCATCTGTGGGCCAGCATTTTCATGTGATCAACTGACTTTATCTCGTTGACATCATTATGCTGTACGAATGTGTTCCATACTCGAGCCATCCTGGGTATATATGATCTCAGATGGAGTGATGTTCTGGAGAAGGATACAGCCAGAGTGAAGTTGCTGCTTTCTGCCCGTCTTGTGGCATAAAAGCTTGTTTCACGCTGTCCTTGAAGTGGATCCAAGTGTGGTACTTTGACAATATTGGCCTTGTACATAACAGTAAGGGCACCCACATCCCTCCTATGTTGAAGGCTCTGCTGAAATGACAGACCTATCCAGGATGGGTCCAGGCGAGAGATGAGACGTCTTGCTCTGCTCTCTACTCTGTCAAGCAGTCGCAGATGAAAGGGGGGGGCAGGCAAACCAAGAAAGTGGAGCATACTCAAGGTGTGAGCGTACTTGTGCCTCGTAGAGAATCTTGCAACCCTTACTGTCAAGCAGATGCGAGATACGGCGAAGTGCTGTATGCTTCCTGGCTGCCTTGTTTGCAAGATTTACAACATGGTTCTTCATGGTTAGTTTAGAGTCAAATTTCACCCCAAGGATATCAACTTCTTCTGCAGGTGCCAACACCCTCCCATTCATCCTTACTACTGCACCAGCATTACCATCATGGTGCCTAGAGACGATCATCATTTGCGTTTTCTCAGGTGCAAATGTTAATTGCCATCTATTTCCCCAAGCTGATATAGCTCTCAGCTGGTGATTGATGTAGCTTAGAGCAGCTGGCATTTCTTCTCTTGGATAAGTGAATGTCAGTGTACAGTCGTCTGCATATGCATGTGATTCTGGGATGAGATGAAGAAGGTCGTTGAAGTAGACATTCCATAACAATGGTCCCAGTATGCTTTCGTGTGGAACACTTGCCCCAGTAGGATGTCTTGCTGATTCCGTTCCATTGAGAACTACACTTAGAGATCTACCATGAAGGTAATCACTGAGGAGACGTAGTGTAGAGCCTGCAATTCCCAGTGCTTGAAGTTTTGCTAAGAGGCCCTGGTGCCACACCCGGTCGAAAGCGCCAGCAATGGCCAGTGCTACCACACAGCTGACTTTGGATTCATCCAGTGACTGGTGCCACTTAGTGGAGAGGTTTAACAACAGATCAGCAGCAGAGTAACCTTTCCTGAATCCATTTTGACGATCACAAAGTAGTGAGTGGTAGTCAAAAAACTCTGTCATTTGTCTTGAGATTATTGTCTCAGGGATCTTACCAGTGATTGACAGGAGTGACACTGGTCTGTAGTTGCTGATTTCTGCTCTGCTCTTCTTTTTGTGAACAGGGACTACATTTGCCTCTTTCCACAGAGAGGGCCATTTACACTGTACTAGGCAGTGCTGAAAGATGCGAGTTAGAGGTGCTGCTAGCTGGTCTGCACATCTCAGCAATCTTGGGCTCAACTTGTCTGGGCCCTCAGCCTTTTCTTGGTCAAGCGATTTAAGAAGGAAATGCACCTCCTCCTGCCTTATTGTCACCACTGACAGTTTTGACACAGTTCTTGCAGCTAGCCAAGGAGGGTCCCTTGCTGGATCAGGAACTTGCATTTTGGTAGCAAAGTGTTCAGCAAGGAGGTCCGCCTTCTCTTGACTACTAGAAGAGGTGGTCCCATCCTGTCGATTTAGAGGTGGAATGAGTTCATCAGGCAGATAACCTTGTCTGTCCTTGACCAGGGACCACCAGGTTTTGGAGCCTACCCTACCTGATGCTAGCATTCTTTTAGTGTCCACCTCCCATTTAGCAATGGCCCACTTTTGAACGTCACCGATATGCCTACAGGCCTGCCTGTGTAAGTTCCTGTTATAGGTGGTAGCATGTCTCTTATACCATCGCCATGCTTTGTACTTAGCAGTAGCAGCCTCTCTTCAACGAAAGCCAAACCAAGGCTGATCTGTAGGCTTTGTCACATATTGCCGGTGAGGAATGTGTTCTTGTTGTAGATTAAGGATGTGTCCAGTGAAGGCTTTCACTTGGTTGTCAACATCTCCTTGGAGAAGAGCATTCCAATCGGTGGTGGCGAGGGCAGAGCAAAGGGTTGGCCAATTACCTCTTTCCCATAACCAGGTTCTGCGTGTGGACTCCTCACCTCGTTCTGTTGGGATCTTAAGTGTCCTAAAAACAGCCTTGTGGTCAGACGATCCAACGTAGCCGAGGGGTTGACAAGTGACTATGCCTTCTACCAGATCATTCACTACTGGGTCAAGGGAGGAGCCAGAGATGTGAGTAGGGAAATCAACAAAGTTTCTCATGTCAAATACTGCAAGAAGGTCTTCCAAGTCCCTCTGTATAAGGTGTTGGTTGAGGTCACCAACAATTATGATATGTTGACAGTTGTGTTGTAGCAGAAGGAAGTCAATATTTTCCATTAGGAAGTTGATGGGTCTGCATGCTGCCACTGAGATCTGTACATTGCACATGCTAGTACAGAGGTACTAGTGTTTATGCATATCTTGAAGAACATCATTTCAAGATGTGTAGGGGTGGCAACATCCATGTGCTGGGCATCAACACTTTTAGAGAAGCACACAGCAACACCACCTTCTTGCCCTTGCCTGTCTCTTCTCATCCATGAGGTGTAGCCAGCAATTCTTGCAAAATTTTCTGGAGTCCTGTCATCCAAAAATGTTTCAACAACAGCTATCATGTGGGGACGTCGAGTGTTAACAGAACTATGTGTGAGCTTTCCAACATTAGTAATGAAACCTCTAATGTTGGCCGACAGGATGCTGATAGACTGGCTCCTCATGATGTGGTCAGCTTGAGGTGGTGGGTGTGTAGGGCATGTAAGGTACTTGCCCTTGAGAGAGGTAGGGTACTGAGGCAGCTGCAGGGATGTAGGTCTGTGGTCTTGTATAAGGCACAATACCACCTGCTGTGCTGGGATAGGAGTAGCTGAGTGGGTGACGTGTGAGAGTGTTCACCAATTCAGAGATCCTGCTGGTTTGTTCTGAGAACAGGTCTCTAAACAGGTGGTCCTGTCTGTCAAGTTCCTTTTTCTTCCGACACTGTTCCTCCTGATGTCCTTTCTTGTAGCAGTAATTGCACCTGGTATCTCGCAGGCAGTTGTTGGCGGTGTGCCCCTTCCGGTGACAGCGACAGCACAGCCTAGGTGCCTGGGAGGGTGGACTATGATTTGTTGCACCTCCTGTGTTTTGCAGATTTGTCCTCAGGTTCTGCCGCTGGAACTGTGTTAGTGGAGGGAGAGACGGCTGTAGATGTCTTCCTCCTCTCTCTCTCTCTCTCTCTCTCTCTCTCTCTCTCTCTCTCTCTCTCTCTCTCTCTCTCTCAGTCTCTCTCCCTCCAAACTTTATTGACGTCATCAACAAGCAGTAATCTCGAACAAGAGAACAGTGGAAACTCGAAGGTTACATTTTTCTCTCTTTTGCTACTACAATGTTTTGTTTATAATAATAATAATAATAATAATAATGATGATGATGATAATAATAATAATAATAATAATTTGTAGATGAATGGTTCAGAGAACCGACATGTTGATAAATTAGACACATGTGCAACTCTTGGGTATCTTTATTGAGGAAACGTTTCGCCACACAGTGGCTTCATCAGTCCGTACGTAGGAGAAACTTGAAGAACAGGAGGAGAATGAGGTAATCAGTCCCTCAACCTTGAGTCGATGTGTTCAGTCCATCAATCTTGAATAGAATGCGGCATATCAGCGGAGAAGCAGCTTATAAACCGTATGGCAGGAGAGGTGCAGCAGTCATAGGTCGTGTCACATTTGTTCAATGTGGAAGTAGGTCGTGCCCAAGAATTAGGCAAGCGAAGAATTCCTAAGTATTAAGATCCCAAGAAGTTGCAGTGTCCGACAGATTTGTAGATGAATGGTTCAGAGAACCGACATGTTGATAAATTAGACACGACCTATGACTGCTGCACCTCTCCTGCCATACGGTTTATAAGCTGCTTCTCCGCTGATATGCCGCATTCTATTCAAGATTGATGGACTGAACACATCGACTCAAGGTTGAGGGACTGATTACCTCATTCTCCTCCTGTTCTTCAAGTTTCTCCTACGTACGGACTGATGAAGCCACTGTGTGGCGAAACGTTTCCACAATAAAGATACCCAAGAGTTGCACATGTGTCTAATTTATCAATAATAATAATAATAATAATATTTATTTATTTCTACCGGTACGTATTACAACTATAACAGGCTATAGCTGACATCACTGACATACTCTACAGAATGTCTCTCGTTATACAGAGCATTTCTGGCAATTTAGGTTAATATTGCCCCCTGGATGCTACCCACAACACTCAACTAATACCCCAGGTACCTACTTTCTGCTAGGTGAACAGGGACATTAGGTGCAAGGAAACATATCCAGTTTCACTTGTGTAGAGTAAAACGTTGGGTATGTTCCATTACTTCAGCATTACGTCCAGGACTCTACTTGTCGTGTATTTGTGAAATATTTAGACGCAGCATTTTATAAGAACGAACATCGTGTTTTGATTCTCGTGGGAGATGACAGGAGAGGTCGAACATGGAGTCATTGGAAAGACTGAGAATTGAGGAAAGAGGAATCAAGGAGGAGGAGGAGGAAGAGGTGTGGTAGGCGAAGGAGAAACCAGGAAGAGGTAGACTTTTTTAATACAAGAATTTAGGATATGAAGAATGAGTTCAGCCGTTGTATGGATACCACTGTTCTGGTCAATGGTCTCCAGGGCCTAGGGTCCGGCATGTAGTTCTGCCGTCTTGCTCTTGCAATTGTTACAAGCCTTCTGAGTTCATGACAAGATAATGTATCCTGCAGTGAACGACACACTCAATGTTGACGTCATTCATCCATAACACATGTGTGTGCTCTTACAGAGAGGCTCCAAGGTAATCCCCTGTCTCACCAATGTGAGACTTACGGTACACCTCATTCGGAATGTTATAAACGTGGGGATTATATAGAGTGGGTCCATGGTGAGGTGCTGCATACGTGGCTGGGCTCTGTGTGATGTCTGTGTCTGCAGTGAGATGGGTGAACTCAAGCCATTATTACCAATAATAACTCATATTGTTGGCTTCCCTTTATCATCGTAGTTTACACTTCCTTCGACTTTATTTCTTCGTAATTACCTTTCTAACCATCACATTTCGTGCAAATCCCACTTCAACTTCCTCTTCTCTTGCAACTCTTCAATCATTACTCTTCTTGCAAGCGGTACTTTTTAGTTAGCTACTAGAAAAATTAAAATTATTCTGCACCTACTCCACCTACAGCAACCAAAATTCGTACTATTTTACCTATGATCATTCTACGACTGTTGACTACAACAACAAAAAAAATATTTAGGACATTAACGATTATCCTGAACGGTACACAAGCGTCCTCCACATTCCTGATGGTATCACCACAGCATTTACAAAGTAAAAAATCCTTTGAACTGTAACTACTACTCTCACCACAACCCTAACAGTCCTTAATTAATACACCCACTACTATTAATGCAAACAGTCATTCCTTCTACCCAAACAACCGCTGTAAATTCTATTCCAGTCAACGGACTACATAAATCAAACACCCACCAGTCTTAACATGGTACCGAGGACGTGTAGCTAGCAAGGAGAGGCTGACCTACCCTCTGATTAATGTTATGTCAACACTCGGCACTGCGCTTCATCCTGCAGGTCGCCCTTATTGAATCACTTGCAGATTTGCTTCCCTTTGTGCTTCTTTCCCCATACTTAAGGAAAACACAGTGACATTTCACTGCTTAAATGCATTTATTCGTTTTTACATGCCTAACTTTCTACTGAATTTACCACAGACCGGAATCAAGGTAACGGCTTGATAAAGCTCCTGGAGAGCGAAACGTTGCCACAATAAAATGTCACATTAGTTGCATTTGTGTCCTTTTATTTAAAACGGAACGAAATTGACTGAAAATACCCAGGTTAATTTACCTAACATGTCTAAAAATTTCCACACTCGTATTGCATTTTCTTAAGTAAAAGAGAATCTTCAGATGAGTTGTATAATGTTGTTTGTGTCTCTTGTTTGGTTTATTTTGTCTTGGTTGACGGAAATGTAATTTCCATGAAAGGAAATGCTAAACGGCCGAGAAGAATTGAACTGCAATTTTGAAACTGGATTAGTTCTCAACTGACTCACGAAATGATACAAATTCAATAATATTTTGATCCGTCCCGGTCCATAAACTTATGAGAGTGAAGACAAACTGAAGACAGCAAAGAGATTGATGAGAGAGAAAGAGAGACGGCCTGTAACTTAAGTCACAACACTGAGGGACTGACCTGCTGCTACCAAGACTGAGGGACTGACCTGCTGCTACCAAGACTGAGGTACTTACCATCTCCTACCAACACTGAGGGACTGACCACCTCCTACCAAGACTGAGGGACTGACCATCTCCTACCAAGATTGAGGGACTGACCTGCTGCTACCAAGACTGAGGGACTGACTATCTCCTACCAAGATTGAGGGACTGACCTGCTGCTACCAAGACTGAGGGACTGACTATCTCCTACCAAGATTGAGGGACTGACCTGCTGCTACCAAGACTGAAGGACTGACTATCTCCTACCAAGATTGAGGGATTAACCTGCTGCTACCAAGACTGAGGGACTGACTATCTCCTACCAAGATTGAGGGACTGACCTGCTGCTACCAAGACTGAAGGACTGACTATCTCCTACCAAGATTGAGGGATTGACCTGCTGCTACCAAGACTGAGGGACTGACTATCTCCTACCAAGATTGAGGGACTGACCTGCTGCTACCAAGACTGAGGGACTGACTATCTCCTACCAAGATTGAGGGACTGACCTGCTGCTACCAAGACTGAGGGACTGACTATCTCCTACCAAGATTGAGGGACTGACCTGCTGCTACCAAGACTGAGGGACTGACTATCTCCTACCAAGATTGAGGGACTGACCTGCTGCTACCAAGACTGAGGGACTGACTATCTCCTACCAAGATTGAGGGACTGACCTGCTGCTACCAAGACTGAGGGACTGACTATCTCCTACCAAGATTGAGGGACTGACCTGCTGCTACCAAGACTGAGGGACTGACTATCTCCTACCAAGATTGAGGGACTGACCTGCTGCTACCAAGACTGAGGGACTGACTATCTCCTACCAAGATTGAGGGACTGACCTGCTGCTACCAAGACTGAAGGACTGACTATCTCCTACCAAGATTGAGGGATTGACCTGCTGCTACCAAGACTGAGGGACTGACTATCTCCTACCAAGATTGAGGGACTGACCTGCTGCTACCAAGACTGAAGGACTGACTATCTCCTACCAAGATTGAGGGATTGACCTGCTGCTACCAAGACTGAGGGACTGACTATCTCCTACCAAGATTGAGGGACTGACCTGCTGCTACCAAGACTGAGGGACTGACTATCTCCTACCAAGATTGAGGGACTGACCTGCTGCTACCAAGACTGAGGGACTGACCATCTCCTACCAAGACTGAGGGACTGACCACCTCCTACCAAGACTGAGGGACTGACCACCTCCTACCAACACTGAGGGACTGACCATCTCCTACCAAGACTGAAGGTCTGGTCACCTCAAAACTACCATGTCTACTGTTCCCAGTGTTAGATTCACTGAAGAAGCATGTTGAGCAGGCGAAACGTTCCAGCAATGAAGATACCCAAGTGTTGTACCCTCGTTTCACACAGAATTGTTTCTGATAGTATAGATGAAAGTATAGATTTTATAGATGAAAGAACTACTATGTTTAATAGGTCAGGAAACCTTTACTAACACTGTCTATCGAATGGCAAAGAATGTAACATAGATATTATTAGTTTGGTACAAGATGCAGACATGTATAAACATGTATAAACAACAAATATACGAGAATATCTGAACAAGAAAGACATAAGGGAAAAATAAAACAATTGAATCAACTTGGATAGATTCACATTTATAAAGGACCAAGTAGCCAAATCGTTGTTAATATTTTCTTGGCGAATCACTATTCCTTAATTGATATTCAACATTAAATATGAAATCGTAATAATGCGATTGTAAACAAACCAGGGAACGGGTGGGTTTTGAACTTAAGGTAAGTGGGTTGTAACACTGAAGGACAGCCTGCCCAGTGGCTTACGCACTGGCCTGGAGATTTACGACTCAAGCGCCGTGAGTTCAGACCTCACCCGTTCCGTGATGTCTATATACATAGTTTGGAGAAAGAAACGAGTGGCTCTAGTTCCATGGATCCAGAGCTCTTCGCCAAACGTGAAGTACCAAGAACCACTGACAGCCCCTTTAAGCGGAGTCGAATTTAAAAGAAAAAAGTCGGAAATGTTTACGAGAGGGGAATATATGGAAGACACAAAACCCATTATAGGAACACGTTTCCCCCCTTGGAGACGTTTCGCTCTTGTACAGCTTCATGAATGCTGCAAAGGGAAATGAAGCAGAGAACGTACAAAATATAGGTTGAAAGTCAGGTACTGTAGGTAGAGATCTGCGTTAATGTCCGTGTCTGGCTGTGCTACCATGATCCTGGTATAAAATGGTATAAATATCGACAGGTTGTTAGGTAAGACACATATGCAACAGTTAGGTATCTTTATTTCGAAACGTTTCGCCTACACAGTAGGCTTCTTCAGTCGATTACAGAAAAGTTGATAGAAACAGAAGATGCTTGAAGACGATGTAATCAGTCCATCACTGATTACATCGTCTTCAAGTATCTTCTTCTTCTATCAACTTTTCTGTACTCGACTGAAGAAGCCTACTGTGTAGGCGAAACGTTTCGAAATAAAGATACCTAACTGTTGCATATGTGTTTTACCTAACAACCTGTCGATATTTTATACCATTTGAATGTTCACTTCGGTATTGAGTGTTGTCTTCTGTGGCGATAAGTCTTGAGTTTCTGTAGTTTATCAAGTGGTTGTGTGAATTACGGTGTTGTACACAGGCATTCCTTGTGTCGTCAGACCTGCTTGCGTATTGGTGTTCTGAAATACGTGTTTGGAGGTCCCTTGATGTTTCGCCCACGTATAATTTGTTGCAGTCATTACAAGGGATTATGTATACCCCTGCAGAGGGTGGAAGCTTGTCCTGTCTATCACTGGTAATGTCCTTGATGGTCGTGGTTGTGGAGGTAGATACTTGGTAGATACATTGGAAGATACATTGCCAAATACGTTTCCAACATCTTTTCCAATACCTCATTCCAAGTATCTACCTCCACAACCACGACCATCAAGGACATTACCAGTGATAGACAGGACAAGCTTCCACCCTCTGCAGGGGTATACATAATCCCTTGTAATGTCTGCAACAAATTATACGTGGGCGAAACATCAAGGGACCTCCAAACACGTATTTCAGAACACCAGTACGCAAGCAGGTCTGACGATACAAGGAATGCCTGTGTACAACACCGTAATTCACACAACTATTTGATAAGCTACAGAAACTCAAGACTTATCGCCACAGAAGACAACACTCAGTACCGAAGAATCCTGGAATCATCACTTATTTCTATATCCGACAACTTCAACCAGAATACTGGGTTCTATAACATAGCTGAACCACTTGCCAAGAAACTTCTTCATCGCTATCCCACATAAGAACATAGGAATGGAAGAACACTGCAGAAGGTCTGCTCACAAACTTATTCAATCTCCCTGCCAAGCTACCCAAGAATTTAGACACTATAACCCCACCCGGTAGATCATCAGATGCAGCATTCTCCACCTGACCTCAGCATTCTGAACCTGACTATAAATACTCACGTACCTTCCACCCCAGGTAGATCTGTTTGTGACTTGAAAAAGCCCACTGTGTGGGTGAAACGTTGTCAATAAAGGATTACATTATACTGCATATGTGTTTATATTTCTATTGTGTCGGTATTTTATACCATTTATTTCCAAGACAAGAATTCTGCTGGCTTTATTGTGAACACTAATGCACTGTTGTCTTGGTTTTAGATTACTGTTAACCAGAACTCCTAAATCCTTATCGGAATCAGTAGTATTAAGATCTACATTATTTAGTTTATATGTCGCATGGTTATTTTCCTGTCCAGCATTTAGAACTTTGCATTTGTCTATATTAAACTGCATCTGCCATTTCTCCGACCATTGCATCAGTCTATTCAAATCATCCAGAAGTGCACTATGATCCTCATTAGAGTGAATTGAACGGCCTATTTTGTGACATCAGCAAATTTGCTTATGTAGCCATTTATTCCCTCATCTATGTCGTTTATGTAAATTGTGAACAACAACGGGCCTAACACTGACCCATGAGGAACACCGCTTGTGATGTGCCCCCATTCTGATTTTCCCCCATTTATGCAAACTCTCTGCTGCCTATTTGTCAACCACGCCTCTACCCAGGAAAATATTTTTCCTCTTATTCCGTGTGCCTTAAGTTTTCTCAATAGCCTCTGGTGTGGAACTCTATCGAAAGCCTTACTGAGGTCGATATACACAATATCATATTCATTACCATGATCTACCTCCTCAAACACCTTAGTGAAAAAAGTTAGTAAATTCGTAAGACAGGAACGCCCCTTTGTAAAACCGTGTTGAGATTCATTAATCAATCTGTGCCTGTCAAGATTTCTACGAATTGCTTCGGCAATTATTGATTCCATAAATTTTCCCACTATGGAGGTAAGGCTTATTGGTCTATAGATCGAAGCCAATGGCCTGTCACCTGCCTTGTAAATGGGTATTACATTTGCCATTTTCCACTTACCAGGCACTATGCCAATTTGTAGTGATATGTTAAAAAGATTAGCCAAAGGTATGCTAAGTTCCTCTTTACATTCCTTTAACATCCTTGCAAACAGTTCATCAGGACCTGGGGATTTGTTAGGTTTTAATTTCTCTATTTGTCTGAGGACCATGTCACTAGTTACCGCAATCGTGCATAATTTATTATCGTCCTGTTCTATATAATCTATTATTTCAGGAATATAGCTGGTATTTTCCTGGGTGAAAACTGAGAGGAAGTAGGTATTGAGAATTTCACACATATCCTTATCACTGTCAGTGATCTGACCAGAGTTACTCTTAAGTGGGCCAATCTTGTCCCTAATCTTACTTCTGTATACCTGAAAGAACCCTTATGGATTAGTCTTTGAATCCCTTGAGACCTTAGCCTCATAAACCCTTTTTGCTTTTCTTATTCCTTTCTTTATTTCTCTCTTTAATTGAATATATTGATTTCTTAACTGCCCATCCTCTCTTTTGATACCCCTCTATATGCCTGTCTTTTGACCAATGAGATGTTTTAATCTATTGTTCATCCATTTGGGATAATTTTTGTTAGGTGTAATTTCCCTACTCGGAACAAAAGTTGTCTGGGCAGCTAGAACTATGCGCTGAAAAACGTCATATTGGCAACCAAGATCACCTACCTGACCCATAGTCAGGACATCCCATTTTAGCCCACCCAGGTAATTTTTCATTCACATGAAATCGGCCAAGCGAAAGTCTGGGACAGAGATTTGATTGTAGTTATCTGGGTAATTCCATGATATATAGAAACTAAGTGATTTGTGATCACTTTCCCCAAGCTCATCATTAACCTCAAGATTATTAATTAGTGATTCTTTGTTGGCAAGAATCAAATCAAACAGATTGTTTCCTCTGGTTGATTCTGTCACAAACTGTTCTAAAAAGCAATCCTGAACCGTTTCAAGAAAGTCACTCGACTCAAGATTTCCGGCCATATTGTTCCAATCAATTTGTCTAAAGTTAAAATCTCCCATTATCACAACATTTTCATATCTAGATGCCTTATGAATTTCGTCCCATAACAGTTTACTGCACTCCCTATCAATGTTTGAGGGCCTATAAATCACACCTAAAATTAATTTGTCACGTCCCTCGAGAAACTGTAGCCAAACAGATTCTGTGTTCGATGTTTCTAATTTTATATCATGTCTAAGACAACAATTTAAATTATCTTTGACATACATCGCAACTCCACCACCCTTCCTGTTGACTCTATCAGCGTAGAATAGTTTATAATCCTGTATGTTGCATTCAGAAGGCATTTCTCTATCTTTCAAGTTGAACCAGGTCTCTGTTATAGCAATAATATGTATATTACCTGCACTTGCAAGTAATCTTAGTTCATCTATCTTATTTCTTAGACTCCTACTATTTGTATAGTAAACCTTAAGGGAGCTAGTCACTCGTTGCCCTCTACTGTCTCTCTTTGCTTGTTGATCAATTGATTTGCCTTTACTAGCAACTTTATTTTAAATATTGTCTTTTAAACATATCCCTGATACTGCAGCCTGTTTGTTTCCCACAAACACCCATACCCCAATAATCTATCAGTTTAAATTCCTAGACAAATCATCAATTACCCCCTCAATCGAATTGGCTAATGCAACTACTCCAGCCCCAGTGAGATGAACCCCATCCCTTGCATACATATCACGTTTGCCATAGAATTTGTCCCGTTATCAATGAATGGGATTGCAAGTTCCTTGCAGCACCTGTTTAGCCAGCAATTTATACCAATTGCCCTAGACATCCATTCATTGCCCACTCCCATTCTAGGCAAGATGCTACATATGACTGGGATCCCTCCCTTAGACCTAACTACTTCTATGGCTGACCTGTATCGATCCAGCAGCTCCTGTCTCCTGCTCTTCCCATTGTCATTACCCCCAGCACTAATATTCAACCTGCTGACTATGTCACCAACACCAGCTCCTGGGAGGCACACCCTCTGTCTGACCTTTCTATCCCTGTTACAAAAAGCACGGTCCATATATCTTACCTGAGAATCACCTACAATTAGAATATTCTTGCCTTGATTAGCAGGGGAATCAGTGGTACTTTCAATCTCACTAACCACTGAAGTGCACTAGTCCTGAAGAACAGAGAATCGATTTCCTACCTTCACATCTTCTCTATTAACCCTCCTGATCTTCCTTCTTGTAATAAAGTTGGTAGAATTACCGACAATATGTAAAGTAAAAGGACACAAGTGCAACTAATGTGACATTTATTGTGGCAACGTTTCGCTCTCCAGGAGCGAAAAATAAAGCTCCTGGAGAGCGAAACGTTGCCACAATAAATGTCACATTAGTTGCACTTGTGTCCTTTTACTTTACATCTTCCTTCTTCCTGAACTGTGCCCACTTGCCACTTATAGTGGCTGCCACTCTCACTGCTGGTGACCATTTCCACCTTACCAGCTAAATCCATCTCACACTCACTCACAAACCCCTCTAAGCGAAGTTTCAGCCTCCTATTTTCCTCCTGAAGAAGTAGAACCTCCTTCTTCAACACCTGGACCTGAGATTTTAAAACACTGCAACAAGCCATGGTGCTTGGTAACAGCCCACGCTGACTTCCAGAGAGCTTAGGACAGGTATGAGAGAGCTTAGGAATTAAGGTCATTAATTTGAGTATATATTGAAATAAGATCATTAACTTGAGTACTTTGTAGATAAATGGTTCAGAGAACCGACATGTTGATAAATTAGACACATGTGCAACTCTTGGGTATCTTTATTGAGGAAACGTTTCGCCACACAGTGGCTTCATCAGTCCATACAAAGGAGAATCTTGAAGAACAGGAGGAGAATGAGGTAATCAGTCCCTCAACCTTGAGTCGATGTGGTCAGTCCATCAATCTTGAATAGAATGATTGATGGACTGACCACATCGACTCAAGGTTGAGGGACTGATTACCTCATTCTCCTCCTGTTCTTCAAGATTCTCCTTTATATGGGCTGATGAAGCCACTGTGTGGCGAAACGTTTCCTCAATAAAGATACCCAAGAGTTGCACATGTGTCTAATTTATCCACAAAAGTACATCTTGAAATAAAATCATTAATTTGAGTACAAGTTGAATTAAGTTCAAAATTAAAGCTGATCGCAGATCATGAAAGCCTTTCAGATTATTTTTCAAAGTTTTAATTCTCCCGAGCCAGGATTTTCATTTTCACGCCTCATTTGCATACTTCTAATAACACAAATCATATATGCAAATTAGCTGGAAAGTCAAGCTGAATTTTTTTCACGTGAATTGTTCAATTTTTTTTTTATTGCCTTAGTCGAGGATTTATTGTATTTGCTTTATAAAGCACCACTATGGGCTTTACCGCCCATAGTGGTGCTTTATCACCACAATGGTGCTTTATCACCACAATGGTGCTTTATCACCACAATGGTGCTTTATTACCACAATGGTGCTTTATCACCACAATGGTGCTTTATCACCACAATGGTGCTTTATCACCACAATGGTGCTTTATCACCACAATGGTGCTTTATTACCACAATGGTGCTTTATCACCACAATGGTGCTTTATCACCACAATGGTGCTTTATCACCACAATGGTGCTTTATCACCACAATGGTGCTTTATCACCACAATGGTGCTTTATCACCACAATGGTGCTTTATCACCACAATGGTGCTTTATCACCACAATGGTGCTTTATCACCACAATGGCGCTTTATCACCACAATGGTGCTTTATCACCACAATGGTGCTTTATCACCACAATGGTGCTTTATCACCACAATGGTGCTTTATCACCACAATGGTGCTTTATCACCACAATGGCGCTTTAACACCACAATGGTGCTTTATCACCACAATGGCGCTTTATCACCACAATGGCGCTTTATCACCACAATGGCGCTTTATCACCACAATGGCGCTTTATCACCCACAATGGCGCTATATCACCACAATGGCGCTTTATTACCACAATGGTGCTTTATCACCACAATGGTGCTTTATCACCACAATGGCGCTTTATCACCACAATGGTGCTTTATCACCACAATGGCGCTTTATCACCCACAATGGCGCTATATCACCACAATGGCGCTTTATTACCACAATGGTGCTTTATCACCACAATGGTGCTTTATCACCACAATGGCGCTTTATCACCACAATGGTGCTTTATCACCACAATGGCGCTTTATCACCACAATGGTGTTTTATCACCCACAATGGTGCTTTATCACCACAATGGTGCTTTATCACCACAATGGTGCTTTATCACCACAATGGTGCTTTATCACCACAATGGCGCTTTATCACCACAATGGTGCTTTATCACCACAATGGCGCTTTATCACCACAATGGCGCTTTAACACCACAGTGGCGCTTTATCACCACAATGGTGCTTTATCACCACAATGGCGCTTTATCACCACAATGGTGCTTTATCACCACAATGGTGCTTTATCACCACAATGGCGCTTTAACACCACAGTGGCGCTTTATCACCACAATGGTGCTTTATCACCACAATGGCGCTTTATCACCACAATGGTGCTTTATCACCACAATGGTGCTTTATCACCACAATGGCGCTTTATCACCACAATGGTGCTTTATCACCACAATGGTGCTTTATCACCACAATGGTGCTTTATCACCACAATGGCGCTTTAACACCACAATGGTGCTTTATCACCACAATGGCGCTTTATCACCACAATGGCGCTTTATCACCACAAAGGTGCTTTATCACCACAATGGTGCTTTATCACCACAATGGTGCTTTATCACCACAATGGTGCTTTATCACCACAATGGTGCTTTATCACCACAATGGTGCTTTATCACCACAATGGTGCTTTATCACCACAATGGTGCTTTATCACCACAATGGTGCTTTATCACCACAATGGTGCTTTATCACCACAATGGTGCTTTATCACCACAATGGTGCTTTATCACCCACAATGGTGCTTTATCACCACAATGGTGCTTTATCACCACAATGGTGCTTTATCACCCACAATGGTGCTTTATCACCACAATGGTGCTTTAACACCACAATGGTGCTTTATCGCCACAATGGTGCTTTATTACCACAATGGTGCTTTATCACCACAATGGTGCTTTATCACCACAATGGTGCTTTATCACCACAATGGTGCTTTATCACCACAATGGTGCTTTATCACCACAATGGTGCTTTATCACCACAATGGTGCTTTATCACCACAATGGTGCTTTATCACCCACAATGGTGCTTTATCACCACAATGGCGCTTTAACACCACAATGGTGCTTTAATACCACAATGGTGCTTTAACACCACAATGGTGCTTTATCACCACAATGGTGCTTTATCACCACAATGGTGCTTTATCACCACAATGGTGCTTTATCACCACAATGGTGCTTTATCACCACAATGGTGCTTTATCACCACAATGGTGCTTTATCACCACAATGGTGCTTTATCACCACAATCCTGCTTTATCACCACAATGGTGCTTTATCACCCACAATGGTGCTTTATCACCCACAATGGTGCTTTATCACCACAATGGTGCTTTATCACCACAATGGTGCTTTATCACCACAATGGTGCTTTATCACCACAATGGTGCTTTATCACCACAATGGTGCTTTATCACCCACAATGGTGCTTTATCACCACAATGGCGCTTTATCACCACAATGGTGCTTTATCACCCACAATGGTGCTTTATCACCACAATGGTGCTTTAACACCACAATGGTGCTTTATCGCCACAATGGTGCTTTATTACCACAATGGTGCTTTATCACCACAATGGTGCTTTATCACCACAATGGTGCTTTATCACCACAATGGTGCTTTATCACCACAATGGTGCTTTATCACCACAATGGTGCTTTATCACCACAATGGTGCTTTATCACCACAATGGTGCTTTATCACCCACAATGGTGCTTTATCACCACAATGGCGCTTTAACACCACAATGGTGCTTTAATACCACAATGGTGCTTTAACACCACAATGGTGCTTTATCACCACAATGGTGCTTTATCACCACAATGGTGCTTTATCACCACAATGGTGCTTTATCACCACAATGGTGCTTTATCACCACAATGGTGCTTTATCACCACAATGGTGCTTTATCACCACAATCCTGCTTTATCACCACAATCCTGCTTTATCACCACAATGGTGCTTTATCACCCACAATGGTGCTTTATCACCCACAATGGTGCTTTATCACCACAATGGTGCTTTATCACCACAATGGTGCTTTATCACCACAATGGTGCTTTATCACCACAATGGTGCTTTATCACCACAATGGTGCTTTATCACCCACAATGGTGCTTTATCACCACAATGGCGCTTTAACACCACAATGGTGCTTTAACACCACAATGGTGCTTTAACACCACAATGGTGCTTTATCACCACAATGGTGCTTTATCACCACAATGGTGCTTTATCACCACAATGGTGCTTTATCACCACAATGGTGCTTTATCACCACAATGGTGCTTTATCACCACAATGGTGCTTTATCACCACAATGGTGCTTTATCACCACAATGGTGCTTTATCACCACAATGGTGCTTTATCACCACAATGGTGCTTTATCACCACAATGGTGCTTTATCACCACAATGGTGCTTTATCATTCACAGTAATGCTTATCATTTACAGTGGTGCTTTATCACCCAGAGTGGAGCTTTATTACCTGCACTGGCGCCATACCACCCAGAGTGGAGCTTTATTTTGGGTACCACTATAGATGACATGTGAGAAAATGGAAGATTTTCATGGTTTGATTTTCTTGGAATTATGATGCAAGACTTTGTAAGCTAAAACCAAGTGTGTAGTGAAGTGACACTGAAGGAGCACTGAAGCTGTTACTGGTTTTGTCACTGTTTGTAACACTGAGACTATCGGTGGTTTTGTTACTGTTGGTAACACTGAGACTATCGGTGGTTTTGTCACTGTTTGTAACACTGACACTATCGGTGGTTTTGTTACTGTTGGTAACACTGAGACTATCGGTGGTTTTGTTACTGTTGGTAACACTGAGACTATCGGTGGTTCTGTTACTGTTGGTAACACTGAGACTATCGGTGGTTTTGTTACTGTTGGTAACACTGAGACTATCGGTGGTTTTGTTACTGTTGGTAACACTGAGACTATCGGTGGTTTTGTTACTGTTGGTAACACTGAGACTATCGGTGGTTTTGTTACTGTTGGTAACACTGAGACTATCGGTGGTTTTGTTACTGTTGGTAACACTGAGACTATCGGTGGTTTTCTTACTGTTGGTAACACTGAGACTATCGGTGGTTTTGTTACTGTTGGTAACACTGAGACTATCGGTGGTTTTGTTACTGTTGGTAACACTGAGACTATCGGTGGTTTTGTTACTGTTGGTAACACTGAGACTATCGGTGGTTTTGTTACTGTTGGTAACACTGAGACTATCGGTGGTTTTGTTACTGTTGGTAACACTGAGACTATCGGTGGTTTTGTTACTGTTGGTAACACTGAGACTATCGGTGGTTTTGTTACTGTTGGTAACACTGAGACTATCGGTGGTTTTCTTACTGTTGGTAACACTGAGACTATCGGTGGTTTTCTTACTGTTGGTAACACTGAGACTATCGGTGGTTTTGTTACTATTGGTAAGTTAAACATCAGCAACAACGTAAGAATTTTTAACAGCAGCAGTAACATCGTGAGTCTTCGTTAACAGCAATATCCAATGCATTGTCATAGTGGCTGCAGCAGCAGCAGCAGCATAACAATGTTGTTAATTAGCGTCAGAGTAAAGAGTGTCGTCCTGGGTAGTGACAGGAGATCGAGAGTGGAAGGTTGTGATTGGTCGACTGAGAACCAGAACGCTGTTAACAAAATGAAATACACGATGAAGGAGTCTTTGAAGACGTAGTGAAGACTGTTTCTTCACTGTCGTCACGACGCCATTACCCCACCAATACGACGACGTCTACAGGTCCCCACGATGCCAGCACAACGCCGTACGACGCATCCCGCGTGACTAACTCTTAAGTATTGCTGTCTCATTTCGCTGTGCGATGGGGGAGACAGAGTTATTCTTCAACTTTCTGTCCCTCAACTCACGTCTAAGTCCTAGCTGCTATACCTCAAAGCTCTTTAAGTGCAAAGAATTTGTAGTTCAGCTTCTTCTAAAGACCCAGGAGCTGTAATATAACCCTCCCAGGAAGCGTGAATGATATGACTGACTCTTAAGTATTCTCGTTATATTTCGCTGTGTGGTCCGTGAGTTATTTCTCAACTCTCTCTCTCTCTCTCTCCCTCTCTCTCAAGTCACCTCTGAGAGTCCCAGCAGCTAGAGCTCAAACTTCTCAAAGAGTAGAAAATTTGCAGTTCAATTTCTTCAAAAGACCCAGGAGCTGTAATATAACCCTCCCAGGAGATTCACAACCCGCAATGATGTGGATTCTCGCCGACCGCCAGACGAATCAGCAACAATCATATTCCACTTATCATACTGAAACATCACAATTTTCAAATAAAAAGAATGCAAGTGCGACTAATGCGACGTTTCGTTCTTCAGGCTCCTGGAGAGCGAAACGTTCCCACTATAAAATATCGTTAATGATTCAATTTGTACGGATTAAAATACTTCAAGCTAATTACTTAGATCAGTGTCCCACAACACTTTTTTTCATTGGATTATAGTTAACAGCACTTTGTGAGTCATGATCACAGTTAACAGCACTTTGTGAGTCATGACCACAGTTAACAGCACTTTGTGAGTCATGATCACAGTTAACAGCACTTTGTGAGTCATGATCACAGTTAACAGCACTTTGTAAGTCATGATCACAGTTAACAGCACTTTGTGAGTCATGATCACAGTTAACAGCACTTTGTAAGTCATGATCACAGTTAACAGCACTTTGTGAGTCATGATCACAGTTAACAGCACTTTGTAAGTCATGATCACAGTTAACAGCACTTTGTGAGTCATGATCACAGTTAACAGCACTTTGAAAGTCATGATCACAGTTAACAGCACTTTATGAGTCATGATCACAGTTAACAGCACTTTGTAAGTCATGATCAAAGTTAACAGCATTTTGTGAGTCATGATCACAGTTAACAGCACTTTGTAAGTCATGAAAACAGTTAACAGCACTTTGTGAGTCATGATCACAGTTAACAGCACTTTGTGAGTCATGATCACAGTTAACAGCACTTTGTGAGTCATGATCACAGTTAACAGCACTTTGTGAGTCATGATCACAGTTAACAGCACTTTGTAAGTCATGATCACAGTTAACAGCACTTTGTAAGTCATGATCACAGTTAACAGCACTTTGTGAGTCATGATCACAGTTAACAGCACTTTGTAAGTCATGAAAACAGTTAACAGCACTTTGTGAGTCATGATCACAGTTAACAGCACTTTGTGAGTCATGATCACAGTTAACAGCACTTTGTGAGTCATGATCACAGTTAACAGCACTTTGTGAGTCATGATCACAGTTAACAGCACTTTGTAAGTCATGATCACAGTTAACAGCACTTTGTAAGTCATGATCACAGTTAACAGCACTTTGTGAGTCATGATCACAGTTAACAGCAATTTGTGAATCATGATCACAGTTAACAGCACTTTGTGAGTCACGATCACAGTTAACAGCACTTTGTGAGTCATGATCACAGTTAACAGCACTTTGTGAGTCATGATCACAGTTAACAGCACTTTGTGAGTCATGATCACAGTTAACAGCACTTTGTAAGTCATGATCACAGTTAACAGCAGTTTGTGAGTCATGATCACAGTTAACAGCACTTTGTGAGTCATGATCACAGCTAACAGCACTTTGTGAGTCATGATCACAGTTAACAGCACTTTGTGAGTTATGATCACAGTTAACAGCACTTTGTGAGTCATGATCACAGTTAACAGCACTTTGTGAGTCATGATCACAGTTAACAGCACTTTGTAAATCATGATCACAGTTAACAGCACTTTGTGAGTCATGATCACAGTTAACAGCACTTTGTGAGTCATGATCACAGTTAACAGCACTTTGTGAATCATGATCACAGTTAACAGCACTTTGTGAATCATGATCACAGTTAACAGCACTTTGTGAGTCATGATCACAGTTAACAGCACTTTGTGAGTCATGATCACAGTTAACAGCACTTTGTAAGTCATGATCACAGTTAACAGCACTTTGTGAGTCATGATCACAGTTAACAGCACTTTGTGAGTCATGATCACAGTTAACAGCACTTTGTGAATCATGATCACAGTTAACAGCACTTTGTGAGTCATGTTCACAGTTAACAGCACTTTGTGAGTCATGATCATAGTTAACAGCACTTTGTGAGTCATGATCACAGTTAACAGCACTTTGTGAGTCATGATCACAGTTAACAGCACTTTGTGAATCATGATCATAGTTAACAGCACTTTGTGAGTCATGATCACAGTTAACAGCACTTTGTAAGTCATGATCACAGTTAACAGCACTTTGTGAGTCATGATCACAGTTAACAGCACTATGTAAGTCATGATCACAGTTAACAGCACTTTGTGAGTCATGATCACAGTTAACAGCACTTTGTTAGTCATGATCACAGTTAACATTACTTTGTGAGTCATGATCACAGTTAACAGCACATTGTGAATCATGATCATAGTTAACAGCACTTTGTGAGTCATGATCACAGTTAACAGCACTTTGTAATTCATGATCACAGTTAACAGCACTTTGTGAGTCATGATCACAGTTAACAGCACTTTGTGAGTCATGATCACAGTTAACAGCACATTGTGAATCATGATCATATTTAATAGCACTTTGTAAGCCATGATCACAGTTAACAGCACATTGTGAGTCATGATCACAGTTAACAGCACTTTGTGAGTCATGATCACAGTTAACAGCACTTTGTAAGTCATGATCACAGTTAACAGCACTTTGTAAGTCATGATCACAGTTAACAGCACTTTGTGAGTCAAGATCACAGTTAACAGCACTTTGTGAGTCATGATCACAGTTAACAGCACATGCAGACTCGATTGAGAAGGCCATTGGTGAAATGCCTATGATTTTAAACTGATGGAAGATAGAGGTATGGGTGTGTGTGGGAAACAAGCAGGTTGCAACACTTGGGTTGGAAACAGTAAATGTATAAAAGGCATTCAGCATGAAGTTATAAATAAAGACAATAGATCAGGTCAGCAAACAAAGGGGGACAGCAGAGGGCAGCAAGGGACTAGCTCCCTTAAGGTTTACTATACTAATAGCAGGAGTGTAAGAAATAAGATAGATGAGCTAAGATTAATTGCAAGTGCAGGAAACATAGATATTATTGCTATAACAGAGACCTGGCTCAATCTGAAAGATAGAGAGATGCCCTCTGAATGTCACATACAAGGCTATAAATTATTCCACACTGACAGGGTCAACAGGAAAGGTGGTGGAGTAGCGATGTATGTCAGAGGCAATTTAAATTGTTGTGTTAGACAAGATATTAAATTAGAAGCGTCAGCCACTGAATCTGTTTGGTTACAGCTTCTCGAGGGCCGAGAAAAACTAATTTTGGGTGTGATTTACAGGGCCCCAAATCTTGATAGGGAGTGCAGTAAACTTCTATGGGACGAAATTCGTAAGGCATCTACATACGAAAATGTTGTGCTAATGGGAGATTTCAACTATAGACAGATTGACTGGAGCAATTTGACAGGAAATTTAGAGTCAGGTGACTTTCTTGATACGATCCAGGATTGTTTTTTAAAACAGTTTGTGACAGAGCCAACTAGGGGAAATAACCTCCTTGACTTGGTTCTTGCCAGTAGGGAAACACTAATTAATAATCTTGAGGTTAATGATGAGCTTGGGGAAAGTGATCACAAATCACTCAGTTTTAATATATCATGGAATTCCCCTAATAATGGCAATCAAGTCTCCGTCCCTGACTTTCGCTTGGCTGATTTCATAGGACTGAAAAATTACTTAGGTGGGCTGAACTGGAATGACCTGACTAAGGGTCAGGTAGGTGGTGATGGTTGCCGATATGATGCTTTCCAGGGCATAGTTCTAGCTGCTCAGTCAAATTATGTTCCAAATAGGGAAATCAGATCAAACAAAAATGATCCTAAATGGATGAACAATAGATTAAAATATCTGATTGGTCAAAAGAGAGGCATATATAGGCAAATCAAAAGAGGAGAGGGGCAATTGAGAAATCGATATATTCAGTTAAAGAGAGAAATAAAAAAGGGAATTAGAAAAGCAAAAATAGATTATGAGGTTAAAGTTGCAAGAGAATCGAAGACTAACCCAAAAGGATTCTTTCAGGTATACAGAAGTAAGATCAGGGACAAGATAGGCCCACTCAAAAGTTCCTCGGGTCAGCTCACTGACAGTGATAAGGAAATGTGCAGAAGTTTTAACACATACTTCCTCTCAGTTTTTACACAGGAGGATACCAGCGATATTCCAGTAATGATAAATTATGTAGAACAGGACGATAATAAACTGTGCACTATTAGGGTCACAAGTGACATGGTCCTTAGGCAAATAGATAAATTAAAACCTAACAAATCCCCAGGCCCTGATGAACTGTATGCAAGGGTTCTAAAGGAATGTAAAGAGGTGCTTAGCACACCTTTGGCTAATCTTTTCAACATATCACTACAAACTGGCATGGTGCCAGATAAGTGGAAAATGGCAAATGTGATACCTATTTTCAAAACAGGTGACAGGTCCTTAGCTTCGAACTATAGACCAATAAGCCTAACCTCCATAGTGGGAAAATTTATGGAATCAATAATTGCCGAGGCAGTTCGTAGCCACCTTGAAAAGCATAAATTAATCAACGAATCTCAGCATGGTTTTACAAAGGGGCGTTCCTGCCTTACGAATTTATTAACTTTTTTCACTAAGGTATTTGAGGAGGTAGATCATGGTAATGAATATGATATTGTGTATATGGACTTCAGTAAGGCTTTTGACAGGGTCCCACATCAGAGACTATTGAGGAAAATTAAAGCACATGGAATAGGAGGAGAAATTTTTTCCTGGATAGAGGCATGGTTGACAAATAGGCAGCAGAGAGTTTGCATAAATGGGGAGAAATCAGAGTGGGGAAGTGTCACGAGCGGTGTTCCACAGGGGTCAGTGTTGGGCCCCCTGCTGTTCACAATCTACATAAACGACATAGATGAGGGCATAAAGAGCGACATCGGCAAGTTTGCCGATGACACCAAAATAGGCCGTCGAATTCATTCTGACGAGGACATTCGAGCACTCCAGGAAGATTTGAATAGACTGATGCAGTGGTCGGAGAAGTGGCAGATGCAGTTTAATATAGACAAATGCAAAGTTCTAAATGTTGGACAGGACAATAACCATGCCACATATAAACTAAATAATGTAGATCTTAATATTACGGATTGCGAAAAAGATTTAGGAGTTCTGGTTAGCAGTGATCTGAAACCAAGACAACAGTGCATAAGTGTTCGCAATAAAGCTAATAGAATCCTTGGCTTCATATCAAGAAGCATAAATAATAGGAGTCCTCAGGTTGTTCTTCAACTCTATACATCCTTGGTTAGGCCTCATTTAGATTATGCTGCACAGTTTTGGTCACCTTATTACAGAATGGATATAAATTCTCTGGAAAATGTACAAAGGAGGATGACAAAGTTGATCCCATGTATCAGAAACCTTGGCTATGAGGATAGACTAAGGGCCCTGAATCTGCACTCTCTAGAAAGACGTAGAATTAGGGGGGATATGATTGAGGTGTATAAATGGAAGACAGGAATAAATAAAGGGGATGTAAATAGTGTGCTGAAAATATCTAGCCTAGACAGGACTCGCAGCAATGGTTTTAAGTTGGAAAAATTCAGATTCAGGAAGGATATAGGAAAGTACTGGTTTGGTAATAGAGTTGTGGATGAGTGGAACAAACTCCCAAGTACAGTTATAGAGGCCAGAACGTTGTGTAGCTTTAAAAATAGGTTGGATAAATACATGAGTGGATGTGGGTGGGTGTGAGTTAGACCTGATAGCTTGTGCTACCAGGTCGGTTGCCGTGTTCCTCCCTTAAGTCAATGTGACCTGACCTGACTAGGTTGGGTGCATTGGCTTAAGCCGGTAGGAGACTTGGACCTGCCTCGCATGGGCCAGTAGGCCTTCTGCAGTGTTCCTTCGTTCTTATGTTCTTATGTTCTTAACAGCACTTTGTGAGTCATGATCACAGTTAACAGCACTTTGTGAGTTATGATCACAGTTAACAGCACTTTGTGAATCATGATCACAGTTAACAGCACTTTGTGAGTCATGATCACAGTTAACAGCACTTTGTGAGTCATGATCATAGTTAACAGCACTTTGTGAGTCATGATCACAGTTAACAGCACTTTGTGAGTCATGATCACAGTTAACAGCACTTTGTGAATCATGATCATAGTTAACAGTACTTTGTGAGTCATGATCACAGTTAACAGCACTTTGTAAGTTATGATCACAGTTAACAGCACATTGTGAGCCATGATCACAGTTAACAGCACATTGTGAATCATGATCACAGTTAACAGCACATTGTGAATCATGATCACAGTTAACAGCACATTGTGAATCATGATCACAGTTAACAGCACATTGTGAACCATGATCATAGTTAACAGCGCATTGTGAATCATGATCATAGTTAACAGCGCATTGTGAATCATGATCATAGTTAACAGCACATTGTGAATCATGATCATAGTTAACAGCGCATTGTGAATCATGATCATAGTTAACAGCACATTGTGAATCATGATCATAATTAACAGCACATTGTGAATCATGATCATAGTTAACAGGGCATTGTGAATCATGATCATAGTTAACAGCACATTGTGAATCATGATCATAGTTAACAGGGCATTGTGAATCATGATCATGGTTAACAGCACATTGTGAATCATGATCATAGTTAACAGGGCATTGTGAATCATGATCATAGTTAACAGCACATTGTGAATCATGATCATAGTTAACAGCACATTGTGAATCATGATCATGGTTAACAGCACATTGTGAATCATGATCATAGTTAACAGCAGATTGTGAATCATGATCATAGTTAACAGCACATTGTGAATCATGATCATGGTTAACAGCACATTGTGAATCATGATCATAGTTAACAGCAGATTGTGAATCATGATCATAGTTAACAGCACATTGTGAATCATGATCATGGTTAACAGCACATTGTGAATCATGATCATAGTTAACAGCACATTGTGAATCATGATCATGGTTAACAGCACATTGTGAATCATGATCATAGTTAACAGCACATTGTGAATCATGATCATAGTTAACAGCACATTGTGAATCATGGTTAACAGCACATTGTGAATCATGATCACACCTGTAGGTTGGTCTAGGTAGTAGGTTGGTAAACAGCAACCGCCCAGGGAGGTACTACCGTCCTGCCAAGTGAGTGTAAAACGAAAGCCTGTAATTGTTTTACATGATGGTAGGATTGCTGGTGTTATTTTTTCTGTCTCATAAACATGCAAGATTTCAGGAACGTCTTGCTATTACTACTTACTCTTAGGTCACACTACACATACATGTACAAGCATATATATACACACCCCTTTGAGTTTTATTCTATTTTCTTTCTAGTTCTTGTTCTTGTTTATTTCCTCTTACCTCCATGGGGAAGTGGAACAGAATTCTTCCTCCGTAAGCCATGCATGTTGTAAGAGGCGACTAAAATGCCGGGAGCAAGGGGCTAGTAACCCCCATCTCCTGTATATATTACTAAATGTAAAAGGAGAAACTTTCGTTTTTCTTTTTGGGCCACCCTGCCTCGGTATATATATACACATATATATATATATATATATATATATATATATATATATATATATATATATATATATATATATATATATATATATATATATATATATATATATGTATATATATATATATATATATATATATATACACATATATATATATATATATATATATATATATATATATATATATATATATATGTTGTAGTAGGTTGGTAGACAGCAACCACCCAGGGAAGTACTACCGTCCTGCCAGATGACTGTGAAACAAAAACCTGTAACTGTTTTGCATGATGGTAGGATTGCTGGTTTCTTTTTCTGTCTCATAAACACGCTAAGATAACAGGGATATCTTGCTACTCCTACTTACACTTTGGTCACACTTCACAGACACGCACATGCATATATATATATACATACATCTAGGTTTTTCTCCTTTTTCTAAATAGCTCTTGTTCTTTTTTATTTCTTCTATTGTCCATGGGGAAGTGGAAAAGAATCTTTCCTCCGTAAGCCATGCGTGTCGTATGAGGCGACTAAAATGCCGGGAGCAATGGGCTAGTAACCCCTTCTCCTGTATACAATTACTAAAAAAGAGAAGAAGAAAAACTTTATAAAACTGGGTTGCTTAAATGTGCGTGGATGTAGTGCGGATGACAAGAAACAGATGATTGCTGATGTTATGAATGAAAAGAAGTTGGATGTCCTGGCCCTAAGCGAAACAAAGCTGAAGGGGGTAGGAGAGTTTCAGTGGGGGGAAATAAATGGGATTAAATCTGGAGTATCTGAGAGAGTTAGAGCAAAGGAAGGGGTAGCAGTAATGTTAAATGATCAGTTATGGAAGGAGAAAAGAGAATATGAATGTGTAAATTCAAGAATTATGTGGATTAAAGTAAAGGTTGGATGCGAGAAGTGGGTCATAATAAGCGTGTATGCACCTGGAGAAGAAAGGAATGCAGAGGAGAGAGAGAGATTTTGGGAGATGTTAAGTGAATGTATAGGAGCCTTTGAACCAAGTGACAGAGTAATTGTGGTAGGGGACCTGAATGCTAAAGTAGGAGAAACTTTTAGAGAGGGTGTGGTAGGTAAGTTTGGGGTGCCAGGTGTAAATGATAATGGGAGCCCTTTGATTGAACTTTGTATAGAAAGGGGTTTAGTTATAGGTAATACATATTTTAAGAAAAAGAGGATAAATAAGTATACACGATATGATGTAGGGCGAAATGACAGTAGTTTGTTGGATTATGTATTGGTAGATAAAAGACTGTTGAGTAGACTTCAGGATGTACATGTTTATAGAGGGGCCAAGGATATATCAGATCACTTTCTAGTTGTAGCTACACTGAGAGTAAAAGGTTGATGGGATACAAGGAGAATAGAAGCATCAGGGAAGAGAGAGGTGAAGGTTTATAAACTAAAAGAGGAGGCAGTTAGGGTAAGATATAAACAGCTATTGGAGGATAGATGGGCTAATGAGAGCATAGGCAATGGGGTCGAAGAGGTATGGGGTAGGTTTAAAAATGTAGTGTTAGAGTGTTCAGCAGAAGTTTGTGGTTACAGGAAAGTGGGTGCAGGAGGGAAGAGGAGCGATTGGTGGAATGATGATGTAAAGAGAGTAGTAAGGGAGAAAAAGTTAGCATATGAGAAGTTTTTACAAAGTAGAAGTGATGCAAGGAGGGAAGAGTATATGGAGAAAAAGAGAGAAGTTAAGAGAGTGGTGAAGCAATGTAAAAAGAGAGCAAATGAGAGAGTGGGTGAGATGTTATCAACAAATTTTGTTGAAAATAAGAAAAAGTTTTGGAGTGAGATTAACAAGTTAAGAAAGCCTAGAGAACAAATGGATTTGTCAGTTAAAAATAGGAGAGGAGAGTTATTAAATGGAGAGTTAGAGGTATTGGGAAGATGGAAGGAATATTTTGAGGAATTGTTAAATGTTGATGAAGATAGGGAAGCTGTGATTTCGTGTATAGGGCAAGGAGGAATAACATCTTGTAGGAGTGAGGAAGAGCCAGTTGTGAGTGTGGGGGAAGTTCGTGAGGCAGTAGGTAAAATGAAAGGGGGTAAGGCAGCCGGGATTGATGGGATAAAGATAGAAATGTTAAAAGCAGGTGGGGATATAGTTTTGGAGTGGTTGGTGCAATTATTTAATAAATGTATGGAAGAGGGTAAGGTACCTAGGGATTGGCAGAGAGCATGCATAGTTCCTTTGTATAAAGGCAAAGGGGATAAAAGAGAGTGCAAGAATTATAGGGGGATAAGTCTGTTGAGTGTACCTGGTAAAGTGTATGGTAGAGTTATAATTGAAAGAATTAAGAGTAAGACGGAGAATAGGATAGCAGATGAACAAGGAGGCTTTAGGAAAGGTAGGGGGTGTGTGGACCAGGTGTTTACAGTGAAACATATAAGTGAACAGTATTTAGATAAGGCTAAAGAGGTCTTTGTGGCATTTATGGATTTGGAAAAGGCGTATGACAGGGTGGATAGGGGGGCAATGTGGCAGATGTTGCAAGTGTATGGTGTAGGAGGTAGGTTACTGAAAGCAGTGAAGAGTTTTTACGAGGATAGTGAGGCTCAAGTTAGAGTATGTAGGAAAGAGGGAAATTTTTTCCCAGTAAAAGTAGGCCTTAGACAAGGATGTGTGATGTCACCGTGGTTGTTTAATATATTTATAGATGGGGTTGTAAGAGAAGTAAATGCGAGGGTCTTGGCAAGAGGCGTGGAGTTAAAAGATAAAGAATCACACACAAAGTGGGAGTTGTCACAGCTGCTCTTTGCTGATGACACTGTGCTCTTGGGAGATTCTGAAGAGAAGTTGCAGAGATTGGTGGATGAATTTGGTAGGGTGTGCAAAAGAAGAAAATTAAAGGTGAATACAGGAAAGAGTAAGGTTATGAGGATAACAAAAAGATTAGGTGATGAAAGATTGAATATCAGATTGGAGGGAGAGAGTATGGAGGAGGTGAACGTATTCAGATATTTGGGAGTGGACGTGTCAGCGGATGGGTCTATGAAAGATGAGGTGAATCATAGAATTGATGAGGGAAAAAGAGTGAGTGGTGCACTTAGGAGTCTGTGGAGACAAAGAACTTTGTCCTTGGAGGCAAAGAGGGGAATGTATGAGAGTATAGTTTTACCAACGCTCTTATATGGGTGTGAAGCGTGGGTGATGAATGTTGCAGCGAGGAGAAGGCTGGAGGCAGTGGAGATGTCATGTCTGAGGGCAATGTGTGGTGTGAATATAATGCAGAGAATTCGTAGTTTGGAAGTTAGGAGGAGGTGCGGGATTACCAAAACTGTTGTCCAGAGGGCTGAGGAAGGGTTGTTGAGGTGGTTCGGACATGTAGAGAGAATGGAGCGAAACAGAATGACTTCAAGAGTGTATCAGTCTGTAGTGGAAGGAAGGCGGGGTAGGGGTCGGCCAAGGAAGGGTTGGAGGGAGGGGGTAAAGGAGGTTTTGTGTGCGAGGGGCTTGGACTTCCAGCAGGCATGCGTGAGCGTGTTTGATAGGAGTGAATGGAGACAAATGGTTTTTAATACTTGACGTGCTGTTGGAGTGTGAGCAAAGTAACATTTATGAAGGGATTCAGGGAAACCGGCAGGCCGGACTTGAGTCCTGGAGATGGGAAGTACAGTGCCTGCACTCTGAAGGAGGGGTGTTAATGTTGCAGTTTAAAAACTGTAGTGTAAAGCACCCTTCTGGCAAGACAGTGATGGAGTGAATGATGGTGAAAGTTTTTCTTTTTCGGGCCACCCTGCCTTGGTGGGACTCGGCCGGTGTGATAAAAAAAAAAAAAAAAAAAAAATATGTATATATAAATATATATATATATATAGATAGATAGATAGATAGATAGATAGATAGATATTAATATGTATACCTGCACATATTAACATGAAAATAATACAACACAATTTATTTTAAACAACATTCCCACATAGCAGCTACTCGCACCAGTAACAATCACAATTCTTTAATACACAGGAAACATCTGCATTAAAAAGTCTGAAGATGACCGGAAAAGGTGTTCTTAAGTCATTGTCCAGAAAGTGCTGCAGTATATGCATGCATAAAATTGACAGTGCATCTGGAACAGGTCAGTCACATACTGCATCACTGGAAGTTTTAAGCCTGCCGAGAAAGATGTTTTCAAAGTGTCATGGCGAACGTTTTGATAGAGCAGTACTGAATGTATTGATAGAACAATACTGAAAGTTCTGACACACCTGTACTAAAAGTTCTGACACACCTGTACTGAAAGTTCTGACACACCTGTACTGAAAGTTCTGACACACCTGTACTGAAAGGTCTGGCACATTTGTACTGAAAGTTCTGACACACCTGTACTGAAAGTTCTGACACACCTGTACTGAAAGGTCTGGCACATTTGTACTGAAAGTTCTGACACACCTGCACTGAAAGCTCTGACACACCTGTACTGAAAGTTCTGATTCACTAGAAATGAAAGTTCTGACACACCTGTACTGAAAGCTCTGACACACCTGTACTGAAAGCTCTGACACACTTGTACTGAAAGTTCTGACACACCTGTACTGAAAGCTCTGACACACCTGTACTGAAAGTTCTGATTTACTAGTAATGAAAGTTCTAACCCACCTGTACTGAAAGTTCTAACACACCTGTACTGAAAGTTCTAACACACCTGTACTGAAAGCTCTGACACACCTGTACTGAAAGTTCTGATTCACTAGTACTGAAAGCCCTGACAAACCTGTACTGAAAGCTCTGACACACCTGTACTGAAAGCTCTGACACACCTGTACTGAAATCTCTGACACACCTGTACTGATAGCTCTGACACATATGTACTGAAAGTTCTGATTCACTAGTACTGAAAGTTCTGACACACCTGCACTGAAAGCTCTGACACACCTGTACTGAAAGCTCTGACACACCTGTACTGAAAGTTCTGATTCACTAGTAATGAAAGTTCTGACACATCTGTACTGAAAGCTCTGACACACCTGTAATGAAAGCTCTGACACACCTGTACTGAAAGCTCTGACACACCTGTACTGAAAGTTCTGATTCACCAGTAATGAAAGTTCTAACACACCTGTACTGAAAATTCTAACACACCTGTACTGAAAGTTCTAACACACCTGTACTGAAAGCTCTGATACACATGTACTGAAAGTTCTGATTCACTAGTACTGAAAGCTCTAACACACCTGTACTGAAAGCTCTAACACACCTGTACTGAAAGCTCTGACACACCTGTACTGAAAGCTCTGACACACCTGCACTGAAAGCTCTGACACACCTGTACTGAAAGCACATCTGTACTGAAAGTTCTGATTCACCAATACTGAAAGTTCTGACACACCTGCACTGAAAGCTCTGACAAACCTGTGCTGAAAGTTCTGATTCACTAGTAATGAAAGTTCTGACACACCTGTACTGAAAGCTCTGACACACCTGTACTGAAAGCTCTGATACACCTGTACTGAAAGTTCTGATTCACCAGTAATGAAAGTTCTAACACACCTGTACTGAAAGTTCTAACACACCTGTACTGAAAGTTCTAAGACACCTGTACTGGAAGCTCTGACACACCTGTACTGAAAGTGCTGATTCACTAGTACTGAAAGCTCTGACACACCTGTACTGAAAGCTCCGACACACCTGTACTGAAAGCTCTGACACACCTGTACTGAAAGCTCTGACACACCTGTACTGAAAGTTCTGACACACCTGTACTGAAAGCTCTGACTCACCTGTACTGAAAGCTCTGACACACCTGTACTGAAAGCTCTGACACACCTGTACTGAAAGTTCTGATTCACTAGTACTGAAAGCTCTGACACACCTGTACTGAAAGCTCTGACACACCTGTACTAAAAGTTCTGATTCACTAGTACTGAAAGCTATGACACACCTGTACTGAAATCTCTGACACACCTGTACTGAAAGCTCTGACACACCTGTACTGAAAGCTCTGACACACCTGTACTGAAAGCTTTGACACACCTGTACTGAAAGCTCTGGCACACCTGTACTGAAACCTCTGACACACCTGTACTGAAATCTCTGACACACCTGTACTGAAAGCTCTGACACACCTGTACTGAAAGCTCTGACACACCTGTACTGAAAGCTCTGGCACACCTGTACTGAAAGCTCTGACACACCTGTACTGAAATCTCTGACACACCTGTACTGAAATCTCTGACACACCTGTACTGAAAGCTCTGACACACCTGTTTACATGGAGTTTACCTGGAGAGAGTTTCGGGGGTCAACGCCCCCGCGGCCCGGTCTGTGACCAGGCCTCCTGGTGGATCAGCGCCTGATCAACCAGGCTGTTGCTGCTGGCTGCACGCAGACCAACGTACGAGCCACAGCCCGGCTGATCAGGAACTGACTTTAGGTGCTTGTCCAGTGCCAGCTTGAAGACTGCCAGGGGTCTGTTGGTAATCCCCCTTATGTGTGCTGGGAGGCAGTTGAACAGTCTCGGGCCCCTGACACTTATTGTATGGTCTCTTAACGTGCTAGTGACACCCCTGCTTTTCATTGGGGGGATGGTGCATCGTCTGCCAAGTCTTTTGCTTTCGTAGTGAGTGATTTTCGTGTGCAAGTTCGGTACTAGTCCCTCTAGGATTTTCCAGGTGTATATAATCATGTATCTCTCCCTCCTGCGTTCCAGGGAATACAGGTTTAGAAACCTCAAGCGCTCCCAGTAATTGAGGTGTTTTATCTCCGTTATGCGCGCCGTGAAAGTTCTCTGTACATTTTCTAGGTCGGCAATTTCACCTGCCTTGAAAGGTGCTGTTAGAGTGCAGCAATATTCCAGCCTAGATAGAACAAGTGACCTGAAGAGTGTCATCATGGGCTTGGCCTCCCTAGTTTTGAAGGTTCTCATTATTCATCCTGTCATTTTTCTAGCAGATGCGATTGATACAATGTTATGGTCCTTGAAGGTGAGATCCTCCGACATAATCACTCCCAGGTCTTTGACGTTGGTGTTTCGCTCTATTTTGTGGCCAGAATTTGTTTTGTACTCTGATGAAGATTTAATTTCCTCATGTTTACCATATCTGAGTAATTGAAATTTCTCATCGTTGAACTTCATATTGTTTTCTGCAGCCCACTGAAAGATTTGGTTGATGTCCGCCTGGAGCCTTGCAGTGTCTGCAATGGAAGACACTGTCATGCAGATTCGGGTGTCATCTGCAAAGGAAGACACGGTGCTGTGGCTGACATCCTTGTCTATGTCGGATATGAGGATGAGGAACAAGATGGGAGCTAGTACTGTGCCTTGTGGAACAGAGCTTTTCACCGTAGCTGCCTCGGACTTTACTCTGTTGACGACTACTCTCTGTGTTCTGTTAGTGAGGAAATTATAGATCCATCGACCGACTTTTCCTGTTATTCCTTTAGCGCGCATTTTGTGCGCTATTACGCCATGGTCACACTTGTCGAAGGCTTTTGCAAAGTCTGTATATATTACATCTGCATTCTTTTTATCTTCTAGTGCATTTAGGACCTTGTCGTAGTGATCCAGTAGTTGAGACAGATAGGAGCGACCTGCTCTAAGCCCATGTTGCCCTGGGTTGTGTAACTGATGGGTTTCTAGATGGGTGGTGATCTTGCTTCTTAGGACCCTTTCAAAGATTTTTATGATATGGGATGTTAGTGCTATTGGTCTGTAGTTCTTTGCTGTTGCTTTACTGCCCCCTTTGTGGAGTGGGGCTATGTCTGTTGTTTTTAGTAACTGAGGGACGACCCCCGTGTCCATGCTCCCTCTCCATAGGATGGAAAAGGCTCGTGATAGGGGCTTCTTGCAGTTCTTGATGAACACAGAGTTCCATGAGTCTGGCCCTGGGGCAGAGTGCATGGGCATGTCATTTATCGCCTGTTCGAAGTCATTTGGCGTCAGGATAACATCGGATAGGCTTGTGTTAATCAAATTTTGTGGCTCTCTCATAAAAAATTCATTTTGATCTTCGACTCTCAGTCTGGTTAGCGGCTTGCTAAAAACTGAGTCATATTGGGACTTGAGTAGCTCACTCATTTCCTTGCTGTCATCTGTGTAGGACCCATCTTGTTTAAGTAGGGGCCCAATACTGGACGTTGTTCTCGATTTTGATTTGGCATAGGAGAAGAAATACTTTGGGTTTCTTTCGATTTCATTTATGGCTTTTAGTTCTTCCCGCGATTCCTGACTCCTAAAGGATTCTTTTAGCTTAAGTTCGATGCTTGCTATTTCTCTGACCAGTGTCTCCCTGCGCATTTCAGATATATTGACCTCTTTTAGCCGCTCTGTTATTCTTTTCCGTCGCCTGTAAAGGGAGCTCCTGTCTCTTTTTATTTTACATCTACTCCTCCTTTTTCTTAGAGGAATAAGCCTTGTGCATACATCGAGTGCCACCGAGTTAATCTGTTCTAGGCATAAGTTTGGGTCTGTGTTGCTTAGTATATCTTCCCAGCTTATATCGGTTAGGACTTGGTTTACTTGGTCCCACTTTATGTTTTTGTTATTGAAGTTGAATTTGGTGAATGCTCCCTCGTGACTAGTCTCATTTTGTCGGTCTGTGGCTCCACGCATACATGTCTGAACCTCAATTATGTTGTGATCTGAGTATATTGTTTTTGATATGGTGACATTTCTTATCAGATCATCATTGTTAGTGAAGATGAGGTCTAGTGTATTCTCCAGTCTAGTAGGCTCTATTATTTGCTGGTTTAAATTGAATTTTGTGCAGAGATTTAAAAGCTCGTGTGAGTGTGAGTTTTCATCAGAGCTGCCTCCTGGTGTTATTTCTGCAACAATATTATTTGCTATATTCCTCCATTTTAGGTGCCTTAAGTTGAAGTCCCCCAGGAGCAAGATGTTGGGTGCAGGAGCTGGAAGATTTTCCAGACAGTGGTCAATTTTTAACAGCTGTTCCTGGAATTGCTGGGATGTTGCATCCGGAGGCTTGTAGACTACCACAATGACTAGGTTTTGGTTCTCGCCCTTCACTGCTAAAACTTCCACTACATCATTTGAGGCATTAAGCAGTTCTGTGCAAACAAGTGACTCTGCAATGTACAGGCCAACCCCGCCCCCCTTTTGCCTGTTCACTCTGTCACATCTGTATAGGTTGTAACCTGGGATCCATATTTCGTTGTCCAAGTGATCCTTTATGTGGGTCTCAGTGAAAGCCGCGAACATTGCCTTTGCCTCTGCAAGCAGTCCACGGATGAAAGGTATTTTGTTGTTTGTTGCTGGCTTTAGACCCTGTATATTTGCAAAGAAGAATGTTATCGGACTGGTGGTATTGTTGGTACTGGGGGGGGGATTTTTTTTCCGGCATTAGTATCTGTATCTGTTGGTTTGGAGTGGAGGCCATCGACTGTGGTTCCACTCCAGGAATGACTGGATTTGGTGTACGATTTCTGCCATTTCCTGCCAGTTTTTTTTTCCTTCCTGGCACTAAAAAACCTCTCCCTCTTGAGTGGCTGTGGCTACCCAGGTTTTCCCATGGCCTGGATGTTTTGTATCTTTTTGTCCCCTTTAGATGGTATGCCTGGCAATTTAAGTTATAGCACAGTCTTTCCTGTACTGAAGAGGTACACATTTCAGGGTGAAAAAGCTTACAGGAAGGGAGTTTGCATTTTCCTGTTGTCATATGGGCATGGCATTTTCTAGGGTGGTCATAGTTGCATGTCCCATCTGTTTTTCCAGATTTCCCATGCCAGCAGATACCAAGTGCATAGTATGTGCACAGGCTTGGTTTCCGCTTGCCTTGGGTTTCTGTGACTGTATTCCCTGTTGGTGCATGTTTCCCTGTCTTACTTCGATCCTCCCTAGCACCAACAATGGAGCTCCCACCAGTTGTTTTTGGTAATTTATCCTCGCTATTGCTATTGGAGTCCTCTTGTTTGCTATTTCCTGCGGTATTTCTAGTTTGCAATATTGGTTTTATCTTATCTTTGACTACACTTGTTTCCCTACTATGGCTCCTGTCCCCTATGAGGTCATTTGTATGTATTCCTTCCTGCGTATAATTCCCGACTACCTGGACAAAATCTCCAGCTTCACCATTACTGTCTCCCAGGACAGTATCTCCAGCTTCACCATTTCTGTCTCCCAGGACAGCACCTCTAGCTTCACCATTACTGTCTCCCAGGACAGCACTATCAGCCCCACATTTACTGACTACCAGGACATCACCTCCAGCCTTACAGTTTGTGACTACATGGCCAGTATCAAGGGCAGTACCATTCAGCCCAGACTTTTTATGTTCCCATCTGTTGTAGAAAGCTTCCAGGTTTTCTATGAAAGCAGCTTTGATGTTGTCCTCTTTTAATACCCTTGTGATTTTAGTCCACAGATTTTCCTCATTTGGGCATACCCAAAAACACTTTTCTGTTTTAATACTGCTTGTAGCTAGTTCTGGGATATCTGCACAAGGGGCGTGACACCAATTTCCACAAAAATGACAATTTATCCATGTGGAAGCTCGTTTGTTTGACTGACCACAGACTACACACAGCTTCATAATGATTTGAATGGTTGATTTACTGCAATTCTACTAGCAACCTCTTGAATATTATATTAATAACCTTAAATGAAGCTCTAGCTATTTGTATTTCTGTTTCTAACTCTTTTTGTATATTGGACAGCTTACCGTCACGTTCCTGATTTTTAATGTTTGTGTTTATAAGGGCGCCTACAACCCCATCCGTTTACAGTCTGCTTTATTGTCCAACGAAACTGTTTGAAACCAGTCCCGGGTTCGGACCAGTCAAGGGTTCGGACCAGTCAAGGGTTCGGACCAGTCGATCTGCTCTGATCAGTGGGTCACTTATTTAAAACATACTGGTCGGTGATTTGAGCTAACACATGAAGGATCTACTGGAAATTATCTACCCGAGTAATATGTGATTTGACTGATACAAAAGTATAACTTGCGTGTTGAAGAGCCGGTGATATCTGGCAGCTCCTACAATGACGAACGGTCGACCTCCACCCTTGTTTATCAATCGCTGTATCTGGCTTTTCTATTTTTTTTTTCCGTCTCCACCACAATAAATGCTATATTATCACTATAGTTGACTGGTGCAAATTTTGGAGGAAGGACGCTTTTTCTGTAATAATAATTGCTTCTCGTTGTGTATATTGCGACCGCTGGCAACTACAGGTTATATGAAATTCACAGTAACGTCTCGTATTTCAAGAAAAAGAAACTAATGAAAGTCACTCCACTCCACTAAGTACCATTATAATACTGGTTAGTTGCTACTACAACACTGTATTCTGCTATTCACTGGTATCACTAGATTATATGCGAGTACACTAGCAAGCCAGGAAGATTATTAAAAACAGCTGAAAGCTCTGACACACCTGTACTGAAAGCTTTGACACATCTGTACTGAAAGCTCTGGCACACCTGTACTGAAATCTCTGACACACCTGTACTGAAAGCTCTGACACACTTGTACTGAAAGCTCTGATACACCTGTAGTGAAAGCTCTGATACACCTGTACTGAAAGCTCTGACACACCTGTACTGAAAGCTCTGATACACCTTTACTGAAAGCTCTGACAAAACCCGTACTAAGAGACTGAAGCCAATTAGAATAAATAGCCTCATATTTTTTGCACGATAAGCCTCCAGTGAAACATAAACAAAGCCACTAACCTACACTCGACCTAACCTTCACAGTCTGAGTTAGGAACTACGAGTAAGTGAAACACGGGGGCAGCATCCGTAGACTTTCACGAACTAAAACATAGCCAGTGACCGAGGGAAAGAGGGGATATTCTATGTTACATCAAATTACATAAACCAACAATGGTTGCTCTATTGTGGCAGAGAATATGCTAGAGAATAACAAATGAAAAATAATAATATAAATGATTGTATGAATGACATATCTTAATTTTTTCAGCACTGTTGCGAATTTTAAATTTAATTTATTCTTTCGTATGTGGCATAAATATTCGGAATAAAAAGTGAATTATATGGTTTAGGTTTAGACGTTAGAGCAATGTACATGATTTACTGATTTTCTTCAGCTTTTATAGCCTAGTGTTACAGAGGGTATCATATGGAGATTTATAGGTGAGTACAAACAGGAAGCGCATTAGTCTCGGACTCAGCAAAACGGGGAATCAGTCCATTATCACGTCTTGTGCTGAATGACCCACAAGAGTTTAGCGCTTAACATGAATTATAAAACACCAGACGGTATCATGATTCTGTGGTGAGTTAAAATGTACAAATTCCTTCTCCAAAGTTAATTTTTTTAATGAGTTGTACAGAACAATCTTAAATTTAACAGTTTAAAACCCAACATGATTTTTTTTTTAAATATAGCAAATTTAATCATTATGGAACCACTCTGATGCTTCCACTAAGCCACTGGAAAAAAATGGTAATTTGAAGCCAGTCGAAAGAGTCATTCTCTTTACTCAATTTGTTTACTGATTTTTTTTATTAAATTTTGGCTGCACACGAAGCCAAAAAATATTTTGAAAATTTATTTGAGGAAAATTGACCAGTGATATAAGTTTAAAGTTGATCTGAAGAGCGATTTTCCAGTTATTGCATAAAACCCGATATTCACTCTTGTAAATTAAAAAAAAATGGTAAATTTGTGCCTATAAAGCCCAAAGCTATAAGAACGCTTTAATTAATTAATTAAAATGAGGAAAAACTTTATTTTTTAAGAGGCAAAATTGGTAAAAAGGTTCCAATATACTCCAATAATATACCAATGTTGAAATGCACCAATGCTGAATGTTAATTTGTGCCTATAAAGCCCAAAGCTATAAGAACGCTTTAATTAATTAATTAAAATGAGGAAAAACTTTATTTTTTAAGAGGCAAAATTGGTAAAAAGGTTCCAATATACTCCAATAATATACCAATGTTGAAATGCACCAATGCTGAATGTTTAATCCGATCAGATCAGTTTTGTGAAGTTATCGCAGTGAACCTGCTACACTATTTGCATATATAGAATGGAAAATCTGGCACTTGCAGTACTTGCCGGATTAAACAATGCCCGAAACTGTGTTCTAAATATAAAAGTTTTTGTTAAGGGTAAAAATGTAACATAGAGTTTCTGGCCACTGCTGACCCATTATGTGGTGTCAGCAGCATAAGGGTGAAGGCAATTTTCATGTTTAACGACAAGGAAAGTTGTGATGAGAGCTGATGGTTGTGCTGGGCTCTGACACCTGTTCAATTTTATTTTTTCTATTAATAAATTTATTCCTCATTGTCCTTGAGATATCAGCATGAAATTCCATGATCAATTTTCATATCAAGTGATTGTGTCCGTGATAAGTATCCTAACCATATCACTTCCGTCTACTGACTCCCACATTGTTTAGTGAGTGAGCGCTGCTGCGCTGCTGCGCTGCTGCGCTGCTGCCGCCACGCTCAAATTCTTACCACTGTGTCTGGCTTCGTTTATTGAAATGTGTACATCACCTTTTTTTTCTTTAATAGTTAACAACTGAGACGTTTTCTCCAAACCAACAGTCTATGCAACACCACTGTTATATATGTAACATATATATATATATATATATATATATATATATATATATATATATATATATATATATATATATATATATATATATATATATATATATATATATATATATATATATATATATATATATATATATATATATATATGCGTGTTGTAAAAGTCAACTAAAATGCCGGGAACAATGGGCTAGTAACCCCTTTTCCTGTAAAGATTACTAAAAAGAATAAGAAGAAGAAAATTGTCAAAGTGGGAAGTCTGAATGTGCGTGGATGTTGTGCAGATGATAAGAAAGAGATGATTGTGGATGTTATGAATGAGAAGAAGCTGGATGTCCTGGCTTTAAGTGAAACAAAGCTGAAGGGGGTGGGAGAGTTTCAGTGGAGAGGAATAAATGGGATTAGGTCAGGGGTTTCAAATAGAGTTAGAGCTAAAGAAGGAGTAGCAATAATGTTGAAGGATAAGCTATGGCAGGAAAAGAGGGACTATAAATGTATTAATTCAAGGATTATGTGGAGTAAAATAAAGATTGGATGTGAAAAGTGGGTTATAATAAGCGTGTATGCACCTGGAGAAGAGAGAAGTGTAGAGGAGAGAGAGAGATTTTGGGAAATGTTGAGTGAATGCGTGGGGAGTTTTGAATCAAGTGTGAGAGTAATGGTGGTTGGGGATTTTAATGCTAAAGTGGGTAAAAATGTTATGGAGGGAGTAGTAGGTAAATTTGGGGTGCCAGGGGTAAATGTAAATGGGGAGCCTTTAATTGAGCTATGTGTAGAAAGAAATTTGGTAATAAGTAATACATATTTTATGAAAAAGAGGATAAATAAATATACAAGGTATGATGTAGCACGTAATGAAAGTAGTTTATTAGATTATGTATTGGTGGATAAAAGGTTGATGGGTAGGCTCCAGGATGTACATGTTTATAGAGGGGCAACTGATATATCGGATCATTATTTAGTTGTAGCTACAGTTAGAGTAAGAGGTAGATGGGAAAAGAGGAAGGTGGCAACAACAAGTAAGAGGGAAGTGAAAGTGTATAAACTAAGGGAGGAGGAAGTTCGGGTGAGATATAAGCGACTATTGGCAGAAAGGTGGGCTAGTGCAAAGATGAGTAGTGGGGGGGTTGAAGAGGGTTGGAATAGTTTTAAAAATGCAGTATTAGAATGTGGGGCAGAAGTTTGTGGTTATAGGAGGGTGGGGGCAGGAGGAAAGAGGAGTGATTGGTGGAATGATGAAGTAAAGGGTGTGATAAAAGAGAAAAAGGTAGCTTATGAGAGGTTTTTACAAAGCAGAAGTGTTATAAGAAGAGCAGAGTATATGGAGAGTAAAAGAAAGGTAAAGAGAGTGGTGAGAGAGTGCAAAAGGAGAGCAGATGATAGAGTGGGAGAGGCACTGTCAAGAAATTTTAATGAAAATAAGAAAAAATTTTGGAGTGAGTTAAACAAGTTAAGAAAGCCTAGGGAAAATATGGATTTGTCAGTTAAAAACAGAGTAGGGGAGTTAGTAGATGGGGAGATGGAGGTATTGGGTAGATGGCGAGAATATTTTGAGGAACTTTTAAATGTTAAGGAAGAAACAGAGGCAGTAATTTCATGCACTGGTCAGGGAGGTATACCATCTTTTAGGAGTGAAGAAGAGCAGAATGTAAGTGTGGGGGAGGTACGTGAGGCATTACGTAAAATGAAAGGGGGTAAAGCAGCTGGAACTGATGGGATCATGACAGAAATGTTAAAAGCAGGGGGGGATATAGTGTTGGAGTGGTTGGTACTTTTGTTTAATAAATGTATGAAAGAGGGGAAGGTACCTAGGGATTGGCAGAGAGCATGTATAGTCCCTTTATATAAAGGGAAAGGGGACAAAAGAGACTGTAAAAATTATAGAGGAATAAGCTTACTGAGTATACCAGGAAAAGTGTACGGTAGGGTTATAATTGAAAGAATTAGAGGTAAGACAGAATGTAGGATTGCGGATGAGCAAGGAGGTTTTAGAGTGGGTAGGGGATGTGTAGATCAGGTGTTTACATTGAAGCATATATGTGAACAGTATTTAGATAAAGATAGGGAAGTTTTTATTGCATTTATGGATTTAGAAAAGGCATATGATAGAGTGGATAGAGGAGCAATGTGGCAGATGTTGCAAGTATATGGAATAGGTGGTAAGTTATTAAATGCTGTAAAGAGTTTTTATGAGGATAGTGAGGCTCAGGTTAGGGTGTGTAGAAGAGAGGGAGACTACTTCCCGGTAAAAGTAGGTCTTAGACAGGGATGTGTAATGTCACCATGGTTGTTTAATATATTTATAGATGGGGTTGTAAAGGAAGTAAATGCTAGGGTGTTTGGGAGAGGGGTGGGATTAAATTATGGGGAATCAAATTCAAAATGGGAATTGACACAGTTACTTTTTGCTGATGATACTGTGCTTATGGGAGATTCTAAAGAAAAATTGCAAAGGTTAGTGGATGAGTTTGGGAATGTGTGTAAAGGTAGAAAGTTGAAAGTGAACATAGAAAAGAGTAAGGTGATGAGGGTGTCAAATGATTTAGATAAAGAAAAATTGGATATCAAATTGGGGAGGAGGAGTATGGAAGAAGTGAATGTTTTCAGATACTTGGGAGTTGACGTGTCGGCGGATGGATTTATGAAGGATGAGGTTAATCATAGAATTGATGAGGGAAAAAAGGTGAGTGGTGCGTTGAGGTATATGTGGAGTCAAAAAACGTTATCTATGGAGGCAAAGAAGGGAATGTATGAAAGTATAGTAGTACCAACACTCTTATATGGGTGTGAAGCTTGGGTGGTAAATGCAGCAGCGAGGAGACGGTTGGAGGCAGCGGAGATGTCCTGTTTAAGGGCAATGTGTGGTGTAAATATTATGCAGAATATTCGGAGTGTGGAAATTAGGAGAAGGTGTGGAGTTAATAAAAGTATTAGTCAGAGGGCAGAAGAGGGGTTGTTGAGGTGGTTTGGTCATTTAGAGAGAATGGATCACAGTAGAATGACATGGAAAGCATATAAATCTATAGGGGAAGGAAGGCGGGGTAGGGGTCGTCCTCGAAAGGGTTGGAGAGAGGGGGTAAAGGAGGTTTTGTGGGTAAGGGGCTTGGACTTCCAGCAAGCGTGCGTGAGCGTGTTAGATAGGAGTGAATGGAGACGAATGGTACTTGGGACCTGACGATCTGTTGGAGTGTGAGCAGGGTAATATTTAGTGAAGGGATTCAGGGAAACCGGTTATTTTCATATAGTCGGACTTGAGTCCTGGAAATGGGAAGTACAATGCCTGCACTTTAAAGGAGGGGTTTGGGATATTGGCAGTTTGGAGGGATATGTTGTGTATCTTTATATGTTTATGCTTCTAGACTGTTGTATTCTGAGCACCTCTGCAAAAACAGTGATAATGTGCGAGTGTGGTGAAAGTGTTGAATGATGATGAAAGTATTTTCTTTTTGGGGATTTTCTTTCTTTTTTGGGTCACCCTGCCTCGGTGGGAGACGGCCGACTTGTTGAAAAAAAAAAAAAAAATATATATATATATATATATATATATATATATATGTATATATATATATATATATATATATATATATATATATATATATATATATATATATATATATATATATATATATATATATATATATATATACAGAAAAACCACTGTGATAAATAATGAAATCCCAAGCTCTTTCGTGATTTCTCACATTATCAAGGAAATGTGAAAATAAAAGAATAACAGGAAGTGGTTATTCTGCATATTGTGATATCACCGATTTACTGCGATTTTATTGCACACACACACACACACACACACACACACACACACACACACACACACACACACACACACACACACACACACACACACACACACACACACACACACACACACACACACCACACACACACACACACACACACACACACACACACACACACACACACACACACACACACACACACACACACATAGATATATATATATATATATATATATATATATATATATATATATATATATATATATATATATATATATATATATATTTTATTTTATTAACACATCGGCCGATTCCCACCAAGGCAGGGTGGCCCGAAAACTAATAAAAACTTTCATCATCATTCACTCCATCACTGTTTTGCCAGAGGGATGCTTTGCACTACAGTTATGAAACTGCAACATTAACACCCCTCCTTCAGAGTGCAAGCACTGTACTTCCCATCTCCAGGACTCAAGTCCGGCCTGCCGGTTTCCCTGAACCCCTTCATAAATGTTACTTTGCTCACACTCCAACAGCACGTCAAGTATTAAACACCATTTGTCTCCATTCAATCCTATCAAATATGCTCACGCATGCTTGCTGGAAGTCCAAGCCCCTCGTACACAAAACCTCCTTTAACCCCCTCCCTCCACCTCTTTCTAGGCCGACCCCTTCCCCGCCTTCCCTCCAATACGGATTTATACACTCTCGAAGTCATTCTGCTTTGTTCCATTCTCTCTACATGTCCGAACCACCTTAACAGCCCCTCCTCGGCCCTCTGGATAATAGTTTTGGTAATCCCACACCTCCTCCTAATTTCCAAACTACGAATTCTCTGCATTATATTCACACCACACATTGTCCTCAGACATGACATCTCCAATGCCTCCAGCCCCCTCCTCGTTGCAACATTCATCACCAATGCTTCACACCCATACAAGAGTGTTGGTAAAACTATACTCTCATATATTCTCCTCTTTGCTTTCATGGGCAAAGTTCTTTGTCTCCACAGACTCCGAAGTGCACCACTCACCCTTTTCCCCTCATCAATTCTATGATTCACCTCATCCTTTATAGACCCATCTGCTGACACGTCCACTCCCAAATATCTGAATACATTCACCTCCTCCATACTCTCTCCCTATAACCTGATATCCAATCTTTCGTCACCTAATCTTTTTGTTATCCTCATCACATCACTCTTTCCTATATTCACTTTTAATTTTCTTCTTTTACATACCCTACCAAATTCATCCACCAACCTCTGCAACTTCTCTTCAGAATCTCCCAAGAGCACAGTGTCATCAGCAAAGAGCAACTGTGACAACTCCCACTTTATGTGTGATTCTTTATCTTTTAACTCCACGCCTCTTGCCAAGACCCTCGCATTCACTTCTCTTACAACCCATCTATAAATATATTGAACAATCAAGGTGACATCACACATCCTTGTCTAAGGCCTCCTTTTACTGGGAAATAATCTCCCTCTCTCCTACTACCCTCGTAAAAACTCTTCACTGCTTTCAGTAACCTACCTCCTATACCATACACCTGCAACATCTGCCACATTGCCCCCCTATCTACCCTGTCATATGTCTTTTCCAAATCTATAAATGCCACAAAAGCCTCTTTACCCTTATCTAAATACTGTTCACCTGTATGTTTCACTGTAAACACTTGGTCTACACACCCCTTACCTTTCTTCAAGCCACCTTATTCATCTGCTATGCTGCTCTCCGTCTTACTATTAATTCTTTCAATAATAACTCTACCATACACTTTACCAGGTATACTCAACAGACTTATCCCCCTATAATTTTTGCACTCTCTTTTATCCCCTTTGCCTTTATACAAAGGAACTATGCATGCTCTCTGCCAATCCCTAGGTACCTTACCCTCTTCCATACATTTATTAAATAATTGCACCAACCACTCCAAAACTATATCCCCACCTGTTTTTAACATTTCTATCTTTATCCCATCAATCCCGGCTGCCTTACCCCCTTTCATTTTACCTGCTGCCTCACGAACTTCCCCCACACTCACAACTGGCTCTTCCTCACTCCTACAAGATGTTATTCCTCCTTGCCCTATACACGAAATCACAGCTTCCCTATCTTCATCAACATTTAACAATTCCTCAAAATATTCCCTCCATCTTCCCAATACCTCTAACTCTCCATTTAATAACTCTCCTCTCCTATTTTTAACTGACAATTCCATTTGTTCCCTAGGCTTCCTCAACTTATTAATCTCACTCCAAAACTTTTTTCATTTTTATTTTCAACAAAATTTGTTGATAACATCTCACCCACTCTCTCATTTGCTTTCTTTTCACATTGCTTCACCACTCTCTTAACTTCTCTCTTTTTCTCCATATACTCTTCCCTCTTTGCATCACTTCTACTTTGTAAAAACCTCTCATATGCTAACTTTATCTCCCTTACTACTCTCTTTACATCATCATTCCACCAATCGCTCTTCTTCCCTCCCGCACCCACTTTCCTGTAACCACAAACTTCTGCTGAACACTCTAACACTACATTTTTAAACCTACCCCATACACCTTCGACCCCATTGCCTATACTCTCACTAGCCCATCTATCCTCCAATAATTGTTTATATCTTACCCTAACTGCCACCTCTTTTAGTTTATTCACCTTCACCTCTATCTTACTTGCTGCTTTTACTTTCCTTGTATCCCATCTACCTTTTACCCTCAGTTACATTCTCCATTTAGAAATCATACAGAAAATCCTACATTGTAATTTGCAAGACATCAAACTATTTTTTCAGATAATAAACACATTAAAAATACTGTTTGTTCTTGGATCTTAAGTGATTGTTGCCTGAAACTGCGTTTCCCCAGATAAATAATAAGTTAAAATAGTCTAGATAGTGCAATCCATAACCTCAGTTAATTAGTGCCTTGCCATGTGAGTAATAGACAAAGCTGTGTTGAAACTACGGAGTGCTAAGATAACTTAACTGCTGCCTGCCTGCTTCCTCAGCCTTCCCTGGCTGCATGTGCTTGATGGTTTGCCTCCAGGCTTGCCTCCAGGCTTACCTCCCTCCAAACTTGTGTATAACCATAACAAATTACCTCCACCACTATCCATCTAGTGCACGCTACACACTCCTCACGGGAAGGTCTTCTGCAGAGCCCATTACTGAAGTTGTTGTTACTTCCTATTTAACCTCTTTCCTGCTTGTTAATGCAATATATATATATATATATATATATATATATATATATATATATATATATATATATATATATATATATATATATATATATAAACACGCTAAGATAACAGGGATATCTTGCTACTCCTACTTACACTTTGGTCACACTTCACAGACACGCACATGCATATATATATATACATACATCTAGGTTTTTCTCCTTTTTCTAAATAGCTCTTGTTCTTTTTATTTCTTCTATTGTCCATGGGGAAGTGGAAAAGAATCTTTCCTCCGTAAGCCATGCGTGTCGTATGAGGCGACTAAAATGCCGGGAGCAATGGGCTAGTAACCCCTTCTCCTGTATACAATTACTAAAAAAGAGAAGAAGAAAAACTTTATAAAACTGGGTTGCTTAAATGTGCGTGGATGTAGTGCGGATGACAAGAAACAGATGATTGCTGATGTTATGAATGAAAAGAAGTTGGATGTCCTGGCCCTAAGCGAAACAAAGCTGAAGGGGGTAGGAGAGTTTCAGTGGGGGGAAATAAATGGGATTAAATCTGGAGTATCTGAGAGAGTTAGAGCAAAGGAAGGGGTAGCAGTAATGTTAAATGATCAGTTATGGAAGGAGAAAAGAGAATATGAATGTGTAAATTCAAGAATTATGTGGATTAAAGTAAAGGTTGGATGCGAGAAGTGGGTCATAATAAGCGTGTATGCACCTGGAGAAGAGAGGAATGCAGAGGAGAGAGAGAGATTTTGGGAGATGTTAAGTGAATGTATAGGAGCCTTTGAACCAAGTGAGAGAGTAATTGTGGTAGGGGACTTGAATGCTAAAGTAGGAGAAACTTTTAGAGAGGGTGTGGTAGGTAAGTTTGGGGTGCCAGGTGTAAATGATAATGGGAGCCCTTTGATTGAACTTTGTATAGAAAGGGGTTTAGTTATAGGTAATACATATTTTAAGAAAAAGAGGATAAATAAGTATACACGATATGATGTAGGGCGAAATGACAGTAGTTTGTTGGATTATGTATTGGTAGATAAAAGACTGTTGAGTAGACTTCAGGATGTACATGTTTATAGAGGGGCCACAGATATATCAGATCACTTTCTAGTTGTAGCTACACTGAGAGTAAAAGGTAGATGGGATACAAGGAGAATAGAAGCATCAGGGAAGAGAGAGGTGAAGGTTTATAAACTAAAAGAGGAGGCAGTTAGGGTAAGATATAAACAGCTATTGGAGGATAGATGGGCTAATGAGAGCATAGGCAATGGGGTCGAAGAGGTATGGGGTAGGTTTAAAAATGTAGTGTTAGAGTGTTCAGCAGAAGTTTGTGGTTACAGGAAAGTGGGTGCAGGAGGGAAGAGGAGCGATTGGTGGAATGATGATGTAAAGAGAGTAGTAAGGGAGAAAAAGTTAGCATATGAGAAGTTTTTACAAAGTAGAAGTGATGCAAGGAGGGAAGAGTATATGGAGAAAAAGAGAGAAGTTAAGAGAGTGGTGAAGCAATGTAAAAAGAGAGCAAATGAGAGAGTGGGTGAGATGTTATCAACAAATTTTGTTGAAAATAAGAAAAAGTTTTGGAGTGAGATTAACAAGTTAAGAAAGCCTAGAGAACAAATGGATTTGTCAGTTAAAAATAGGAGAGGAGAGTTATTAAATGGAGAGGTAGAGGTATTGGGAAGATGGAAGGAATATTTTGAGGAATTGTTAAATGTTGATGAAGATAGGGAAGCTGTGATTTCGTGTATAGGGCAAGGAGGAATAACATCTTGTAGGAGTGAGGAAGAGCCAGTTGTGAGTGTGGGGGAAGTTCGTGAGGCAGTAGGTAAAATGAAAGGGGGTAAGGCAGCCGGGATTGATGGGATTAAGATAGAAATGTTAAAAGCAGGTGGGGATATAGTTTTGGAGTGGTTGGTGCAATTATTTAATAAATGTATGGAAGAGGGTAAGGTACCTAGGGATTGGCAGAGAGCATGCATAGTTCCTTTGTATAAAGGCAAAGGGGATAAAAGAGAGTGCAAAAATTATAGGGGGATAAGTCTGTTGAGTGTACTTGGTAAAGTGTATGGTAGAGTTATAATTGAAAGAATTAAGAGTAAGACGGAGAATAGGATAGCAGATGAACAAGGAGGCTTTAGGAAAGGTAGGGGGTGTGTGGACCAGGTGTTTACAGTGAAACATATAAGTGAACAGTATTTAGATAAGGCTAAAGAGGTCTTTGTGGCATTTATGGATTTGGAAAAGGCGTATGACAGGGTGGATAGGGGGGCAATGTGGCAGATGTTGCAAGTGTATGGTGTAGGAGGTAGGTTACTGAAAGCAGTGAAGAGTTTTTACGAGGATAGTGAGGCTCAAGTTAGAGTATGTAGGAAAGAGGGAAATTTTTTCCCAGTAAAAGTAGGCCTTAGACAAGGATGTGTGATGTCACCGTGGTTGTTTAATATATTTATAGATGGGGTTGTAAGAGAAGTAAATGCGAGGGTCTTGGCAAGAGGCGTGGAGTTAAAAGATAAAGAATCACACACAAAGTGGGAGTTGTCACAGCTGCTCTTTGCCGATGACACTGTGCTCTTGGGAGATTCTGAAGAGAAGTTGCAGAGATTGGTGGATGAATTTGGTAGGGTGTGCAAAAGAAGAAAATTAAAGGTGAATACAGGAAAGAGTAAGGTTATGAGGATAACAAAAAGATTAGGTGATGAAAGATTGAATATCAGATTGGAGGGAGAGAGTATGGAGGAGGTGAACGTATTCAGATATTTGGGAGTGGACGTGTCAGCGGATGGGTCTATGAAAGATGAGGTGAATCATAGAATTGATGAGGGAAAAAGAGTGAGTGGTGCACTTAGGAGTCTGTGGAGACAAAGAACTTTGTCCTTGGAGGCAAAGAGGGGAATGTATGAGAGTATAGTTTTACCAACGCTCTTATATGGGTGTGAAGCGTGGGTGATGAATGTTGCAGCGAGGAGAAGGCTGGAGGCAGTGGAGATGTCATGTCTGAGGGCAATGTGTGGTGTGAATATAATGCAGAGAATTCGTAGTTTGGAAGTTAGGAGGAGGTGCGGGATTACCAAAACTGTTGTCCAGAGGGCTGAGGAAGGGTTGTTGAGGTGGTTCGGACATGTAGAGAGAATGGAGCGAAACAGAATGACTTCAAGAGTGTATCAGTCTGTAGTGGAAGGAAGGCGGGGTAGGGGTCGGCCTAGGAAGGGTTGGAGGGAGGGGGTAAAGGAGGTTTTGTGTGCGAGGGGCTTGGACTTCCAGCAGGCATGCGTGAGCGTGTTTGATAGGAGTGAATGGAGACAAATGGTTTTTAATACTTGACGTGCTGTTGGAGTGTGAGCAAAGTAACATTTATGAAGGGATTCAGGGAAACCGGCAGGCCGGACTTGAGTCCTGGAGATGGGAAGTACAGTGCCTGCACTCTGAAGGAGGGGTGTTAATGTTGCAGTTTAAAAACTGTAGTGTAAAGCACCCTTCTGGCAAGACAGTGATGGAGTGAATGATGGTGAAAGTTTTTCTTTTTCGGGCCACCCTGCCTTGGTGGGAATCGGCCGGTGTGATAATAAAATAAAAAAATAAATATATATATTTATATATATATATATATATATATATATATATATATATATATATATATATATATATATATATATATATATATATATATATATATATATATATATATATATGTATATATATACATACAAAACAACCACTTTGAAAGAATAGTGAAATTCCAAGCGCTTTCGCGATTTCTCACATTACTGAGGCTGGAACAGTATTTAAAAGAGGAGTAACGTTAGGATGACGTTTTAGTTCGTTCTGGACCATTGTTAAATCACAACGTCATGTTATTGTTCCTCTCCTAAGTTCGATTTTAGGTGAATATTCATATATTTATAATGAAGTTGTTGCGATTCTAGTGGTAATAAGGTCCAGCCTGCTTCGTATTCAGTGTATTTTTAGGTTCTTCAGCGTCTCCCTGGAAGTAAATGCACTTCACTCTCTATTGGGAAAAGTGTCTGTCGTTACAGACACACGTATACATTCCCTTGCATGGTGACTCCATCCAGGCACAGCTGTCCGATTGACAATGAACTGCAGCGAGGCTTTGGATGTAAATGTTTCATAATGTAAGGGTTATGATATTTCCTTTATGAAAACATTTCTGCCACCGGTGGCTATCAGTTCATTCAGAGAATAACACTACACGGGTATGTAGATGTGTCAGACAGAAGTCCTGAATGAGTGGTGTTGTATGTGACTGACCAACCGAGTTGGTGAAGCTAGGTGATCGTAGTGCCAGTTTAGGGAGAATAAGCTTTGTCTCTTCGACAATTGCGAATGATTCTGAGTTTTGATACACTTCAGTGATTATAGTTTATTGCTGCTGATTTTGAAGATGATCTAATGCCTCATTCGCTTTCTTTTACAAGTCTTTCCTGTGGGAATATAAGGTGGTTCTCGTCCTTCTGAAATGTTTATACGTGTTCTTTGATTCTTTGGATCCAGATTCCCGGAAGGTATAAAGGTGACTAAGTCATTTTTGGTTTCATATAAAATGGTAGTGACCCAGAAATTGACTTTGTTGAGGTATTAGAAAGGTTGTTCTTGTTTGGCTCAAAGGACGTCCAATGTACCTGCTGGGTGTTGCGTCTAGAGTAACGTTGCGTCTTCTCGGCTCTCTTCTTCCAGTCATTGATACAATACCATAGAGCAAACTAAGAATAGAGGCGGCTACATGGAAGGCTGCATGGAAGGCTGCCTGGAAGGTTACATGGATAACTACATGGAAGGCTACCTGGAAGGTTACGTGGATAACTACATGGAAGGCTACCTGGAAGACTGCAAGGAAGGCTACATGCATGGAAGGCTACATGGAAGGTTAAGTGGATAACTACATGGAAGGCTACCTGTAGGTTACATAAATAACTACATGATAGGCTACCTGGAAGGTCACATGGATAACTACATGGAAGGCTACGTGGAAGATTACATGGATAACTATGTGGAAGGCTACCTGGAAGATTAAATGGATAACTACATGGAAGGCTACCTGGAAGATTAAATGGATAACTACATGGAAGGCTACCTGGAAGATTACATGGATAACTACATGGAAGGCTACCTACAGGCTACAGTACCCTGACTGGAACGAGACAAATAATTCGCACATAGGAGACTGAAACTCCTAACGATACTTCGACTACGACTTGGACCAAGTGTGATCGAAGCGCCGTCGTAAGTTTCCTTCTCCTGTGTTCGGCTTATTTGTGTAAGAGAACTGAGTTCTGACTGTAAGAAGCTGTAACGAGAGTGAAGAGATTACCCAAATTGTCTCGAAAAGTTAGTAAAATTACCTAACTTTAACTAGATTAATGCATTCTTGAACTCTGGTTCTGCTACTGGCAAGCCTCCGGGTAAATTCCTGACACAGAAACAGCTACTTTTCTTAAGGAGAATCGGTCAAAAATGTTACTATAAAATGCATTTTCAAAATTTTTGTCCTTTTGCATTAATTTGCATATTTCACTGTCTTAACACCACATGCATTTTTTCAGGTAAAACCAACTTAGCAAACTAGCTTAATCTTGCTAAAATTAGCAGACTATAATTGAAATGCACTAAACATGTGAGGAGAGCAAATGTTTGTTAACACCAACGAAATGTATCAGTTTCATATATATATATATATATATATATATATATATATATATATATATATATATATATATATATATATATATATATATATATATATATGTATATATATACATATATATATATATATATATATATATATATATATATATATGTATATGTATATATATATTTATATATATATGTATATATATATATATGTATATATATATATGTATATATATATATGTATATATATATATATATATATATATATGTATATATTTTTTATTTTTTTTTATTATCACACCGGCCGATTCCCACCAAGGCAGGGTGGCCCGAAAAAGAAAAACTTTCACCATCATTCACTCCATCACTGTCTTGCCAGAAGGGTGCTTTACACTACAGTTTTTAAACTGCAACATTAACACCCCTCCTTCAGAGTGCAGGCACTGTACTTCCCATCTCCAGGACTCAAGTCCGGCCTGCCGGTTTCCCTGAATCCCTTCATAAATGTTACTTTGCTCACACTCCAACAGCACGTCAAGTATTAAAAACCATTTGTCTCCATTCACTCCTATCAAACACGCTCACGCATGCCTGCTGGAAGTCCAAGCCCCTCGCACACAAAACCTCCTTTACCCCCTCCCTCCAACCCTTCCTAGGCCGACCCCTACCCCGCCTTCCTTCCACTACAGACTGATACACTCTTGAAGTCATTCTGTTTCGCTCCATTCTCTCTACATGTCCGAACCACCTCAACAACCCTTCCTCAGCCCTCTGGACAACAGTTTTGGTAATCCCGCACCTCCTCCTAACTTCCAAACTACGAATTCTCTGCATTATATTCACACCACACATTGCCCTCAGACATGACATCTCCACTGCCTCCAGCCTTCTCCTCGCTGCAACATTCATCACCCACGCTTCACACCCATATAAGAGCGTTGGTAAAACTATACTCTCATACATTCCCCTCTTTGCCTCCAAGGACAAAGTTCTTTGTTTCCACAGACTCCTAAGTGCACCACTCACTCTTTTTCCCTCATCAATTCTATGATTCACCTCATCTTTCATAGACCCATCCGCTGACACGTCCACTCACAAATATCTGAATACGTTCACCTCCTCCATACTCTCTCCCTCCAATCTGATATTCAATCTTTCATCACCTAATCTTTTTGTTATCCTCATAACCTTACTCTTTCCTGTATTCACCTTTAATTTTCTTCTTTTGCACACCCTACCAAATTCATCCACCAATCTCTGCAACTTCTCTTCAGAATCTCCCAAGAGCACAGTGTCATCAGCAAAGAGCAGCTGTGACAACTCCCACTTTGTGTGTGATTCTTTATCTTTTAACTCCACGCCTCTTGCCAAAACCCTCGCATTTACTTCTCTTACAACCCCATCTATAAATATATTATATATATATATATATATATATATATATATATATATATATAATATATATATATATTTTATTATTATAATTATTATCACACTGGCCGATTCCCACCAAGGCAGGGTGGCCCGAAAAAGAAAAACTTTCACCATCATTCACTCCATCACTGTCTTGCCAGAAGGGTGCTTTACACTACAGTTTTTAAACTGCAACATTAACACCCCTCCCTCAGAGTGCAGGCACTGTACTTCCCATCTCCAGGACTCAAGTCCGGCCTGCCGGTTTCCCTGAACCCCTTCATAAATGTTACTTTGCTCACACTCCAACAGCACGTCAAGTATTAAAAACCATTTGTCTCCATTCACTGCTATCAAACACGCTCACGCATGCCTGCTGGAAGTCCAAGCCCCTCGCACACAAAACCTCCTTTACCCCCTCCCTCCAACCTTTCCTAGGCCGACCCCTACCCCGCCTTCTTCCACTACAGACTGATACACTATTGAAGTCATTCTGTTTCGCTCCATTCTCTCCACATGTCCGAACCACCTCATCAACCCTTCCTCAGCCCTCTGGACAACAGTTTTGGTAATTCCGCACATCCTCCTAACTTCCAAACTACGAATTCTCTGCATTATATTCACACCACACATTGCTCTCAGACATGACATCTCCAATGCCTCCAGCCTTCTCCTCGCTGCAACATTCATCACCCATGCTTCACACCCATATAAGAGCGTTGGTAAAACTATACTCTCATACATTCCCCTCTTTGCCTCCAAGGACAAAGTTCTTTGTCTCCACAGACTCCTAAGTGCACCACTCACCCTTTTCCCCTCATCAGTTCTATGATTCACCTCATCTTTCATAGACCCATCCGCTGACACGTCCACTCCCAATATCTGAATACATTCACCTCCTCCATACTCTCTCCCTCCAATCTGATATCCAATCTTTCATCACCTAATCTTTTTGTTATCCTCATAACCTTACTCTTTCCTATATTCACTTTTAATTTTCTTCTTTTGCACACCCTACCAAATTCATCCACCTATCTCTGCAACTTCTCTTCAGAATCTCCCAAGAGCACAGTGTCATCAGCAAAGAGCAACTGTGACAACTCCCACTTTATGTGTGATTCTTTATCTTTTAACTCCACGCCTCTTGCCAAGACCCTCGCATTTACTTCTCTTACAACCCCATCTATAAATATATTAAACAACCACGGTGACATCACACATCCTTGTCTAAGGCCTACTTTTACTGGGAAATAATTTCCCTCTTTCCTACATACTCTAACTTGAGCCTCACTATCCTCGTAAAAACTCTTCACTGCTTTCAGTAACCTACCTCCTACACCACACACCTGCAACATCTGCCACATTGCCCCCCTATCCACCCTGTCATACGCCTTTTCCAAATCCATAAATGCCACAAAGACCTCTTTAGCCTTATCTAAATACTGTTCACTTATATGTTTCACTGTAAACACCTGGTCCACACACCCCCTACCTTTCCTAAAGCCTCCTTGTTCATCTGCTATCCTATTCTCCGTCTTACTCTTAATTCTTTCAATAATAACTCTACCATACACTTTGCTAGGTATACTCAACAGACTTATCCCCCTATAATTTTTGCACTCTCTTTTATCCCCTTTGCCTTTATACAAAGGAACTATGCATACTCTCTGCCAATCCCTAGGTACCTTACCCTCTTCCATACATTTATTAAATAATTGCACCAACCACTCCAAAACTATATCCCCACCTGCTTTTAACATTTCTATCTTTATCCCATCATTCCCGGCTGCCTTACCCCCTTTCATTTTACCTACTGCGTCACGAACTTCCCCCACACTCACAACTGGCTCTTCCTCACTCCTACAAGATGTTATTCCTCCTTGCCCTATACACGAAATCACAGCTTCCCTATCTTCATCAACATTTAACAATTCCTCAAAATATTCCCTCCATCTTCCCAATACCTGTAACTCTCCATTTAATAACTCTCCTCTCCTATTTTTAACTGACAAATCCATTTGTTCTCTAGGCTTTCTTAACTTGTTAATCTCACTCCAAAACTTTTTCTTATTTTCAACAAAATTTGTTGATAACATCTCACCCACTCTCTCATTTGCTCTCTTTTTACATTGCTTCACCACTCTCTTAACCTCTCTCTTTTTCTCCATATACTCTTCCCTCCTTGCATCACTTCTACTTTGTAAAAACTTCTCATATGCTAACTTTTTCTCCCTTACTACTCTCTTTACATCATCATTCCACCAATCGCTCCTCTTTCCTCCCGCACCCACTTTCCTGTAACCACAAACTTCTGCTGAACACTCTAACACTACATTTTTAAACCTACCCCATACCTCTTCGACTCCATTGCCTATGCTCTCATTAGCCCATCTATCCTCCAATAGCTGTTTATATCTTACCCTAACTGCCTCCTCTTTTAGTTTATAAACCTTCACCTCTCTCTTCCCTGATGCTTCTATTCTCCTTGTATCCCATCTACCTTTTACTCTCAGTGTAGCTACAACTAGAAAGTGATCTGATATATCTGTGGCCCCTCTATAAACATGTACATCCTGAAGTCTACTCAACAGTCTTTTATCTACCAATACATAATCCAACAAACTACTGTCATTTCGCCCTACATCATATCTTGTATACTTATTTATCCTCTTTTTCTTAAAATATGTATTACCTATAACTAAACCCCTTTCTATACAAAGTTCAATCAAAGGGCTCCCATTATCATTTACACCTGGCACCCCAAACTTACCTACAACACCCTCTCTAAAAGTTTCTCCTACTTTAGCATTCAGGTCCCCTACCACAATTACTCTCTCACTTGGTTCAAAGGCTCCTATACATTCACTTAACATCTCCCAAAATCTCTCTCTCTCCTCTGCATTCCTCTCTTCTCCATGTGCATACACGCTTATTATGACCCACTTCTCGCATCCAACCTTTACTTTAATCCACATAATTCTTGAATTTACACATTCATATTCTCTTTTCTCCTTCCATAACTGATCATTTAACATTACTGCTACCCCTTCCTTTGCTCTAACTCTCTCAGATACTCCAGAATTAATCCCATTTATTTCCCCCCACTGAAACTCTCCTACCCCCTTCAGCTTTGTTTCGCTTAGGGCCAGGACATCCAACTTCTTTTCATTCATAACATCAGCAATCATCTGTTTCTTGTCATCCGCACTACATCCACGCACATTTAAGCATCCCAGTTTTATAAAGTTTTTCTTCTTCTCTTTTTTAGTAAGTGTCTACAGGAGAAGGGGTTACTAGCCCATTGCCATATATATACATATATATACATACATATATATATATATATATATATACATATATATACATATAAATATATACATACATATATACATATATATATATATTTATATATATATATATATATATATATATATATATATATATATATATATATATATATATATATATATATATATATATATATATATATATATATATATATGTCGTGCCGAATAGGCAGAGCTTGTGATCTTGGCTTAAAAAGCAACGCTCATTTGCCATATAAGACAAGCGAAAATTTGTGTATGCAATAATTTCACCAAAATCATTCTGAACCTAACGAAAAAAATATATTTCACTGTGTTCTTTTAATATTAAATTACTGTAAACAAATCTAAAATATATTTAGTTGGGTTAGGCTAAAATAAATTGCTCTTGTTATAATAAGGTTAGGTAAGTTTTCTAAGATACTTTTGGCGCAAAATTATAAATTTTTACATTAACATTAATGAAAAAATATATCTTTAAACGTATAAGAGAAAATTTCAGAAAGAAATGAATTTTTAGTGAGTTCTTGCTAATTGACCAGTTTTACATATTCGGCACGACATATATATATAGCAGTTCAGAAGATTGATGGTAACTGGAACTTCGTGGTCTGGGAACACCGGTATGTCGCCTAAGTCCTTGAAGTTTCCTTACCAGAATAAAATACACGTTAGTGATCGTCCTGAATTGCAACTCATTCTTGAGTTTTATACAGAAACTCGATTAGTTCACGCTCTTGTCTTTTTTTTGATATTCTTTTAGCAGCTGGCGAATGGACAGAAACTTAATAATGAACTAGTGTAACAATTCAGTGGAGTAATGAAATTCGAGCCCTGTGAATTTTAACATTTTGTTTCGGTCAAAAGACGCCATAAAGTGTGTGAAGGTTTGTTAAATTCTTCCATGGGTAGATATCTCCCTACATTGTTGATTTATATCAACCTATTTTGTGGTGAATGTTCTTCAAGCATATCAGTGGAGTATACTACTAACAAAGATGGCTGCTGTCTACCAACCTACTGTCTGGTGTGTGTATAGTTGATTCACAATCACATGACAGGAGAGCAGCAGCTCCGCGATGGGTTGCTGTCATGCAACCTGCTGTCTGGCGAGTGTGTGCTTCACTCTGATAGTATAGGACTGTTCTGTTTTCTTGGATAGTTGTTCTCGTAGCAGCCACTACTTGGTGTGTGTTTGATTCACAGTAGCCTCAAGATGGCTTCTGTCTTAACAGTCACAACCTGGATTGTCTTTGATCCAAGATGGCTGCTGTGTTTACACCCGGCTACTTAATCTATGAGGGATTCGTACGTTGATATGTGCTAGGATGGTTAGTGTTCGTCAACCTTGTCTCTGCATATTTTTCACTCATACGATCGGATGGTTCTACCGCTCAAATATATAAATATTCAACACTTATATAGGAGAATAGTAACACTGTATTGCATGGTTCCTGAATATCAACCTACCGACTTAAAGTGGTACAATCAATACCCAACAGAAAAAAACACTTTGATCTACTATGCAACACTTTTCCGGTGATAGTGTAATGGATAATGTAATTAGCGCATCCCAGTCGATCGTGCTCGCAACCCCTGGATAACTAATTTCTGGGAACTGGGAAAAATGAAATACGATCCGTTGTTCATTTCAGCTCGATGGTCGTGGTGGAACGTGCTGATTGTTCGCCCTAATTGGAACAATTGAAAGTAATTGTGGCAGAAAGAGAGGAATGAGGGGAAAATATTACGTGTCAGAGAATAAGGATGACTGACAGAATGGACTGACCTGCTCAGTGTGTGTGTTGTGTGTGTGTGTGTGTGTGTGTGTGTGTGTGCGTAGGGGCCAAAGGATTCGAGTATGAAATGCTCCTGGATGATGACAGGTAAAAATATTTGAGTGAGCTAAAAACATTAAAGACAACAGAACCTGTCATTAATTAAGGATTCGGACAGAACGAGCAGATACACTGTACTACTGGCAATGATCTATAACATGGCAATGGATACAAGACGCCTACCACAGAACTCAAGATAGCTAAAGTAGTCATACTATTTAAGTAATGAGAAAGATAGGAGCGTCAAACTGCAGGCCAGTATCAGAGACATGAATACCATGATAGGTGATGGGCAAAATAATCAAAATGTGAGCGGTACAGAACAGGAAGACATGTAGCTGTGTACACTATATCCAGCAAGGATATACAGATGGAAAATCTTTCCTTATAAACCTCTGTTTACAAAAAAACAATGTGTGGATTGAATGAAGCACAAACTCACAAATGTGTGTTTCTTGAACCATTTATATCAAATGTATGGATTACATATTCTTGAAGTGCAAGACAGTATTGGATAATGTACCTTACAAGAAACGGGAGCATCAATGTGAGGTCCAAGCTGTAATAACAGTATGTACCCCGGTGGATCAAAGAACACCTTAGAAGAAGAAGACAACGAGTCATTGTCCAAGAAGAGATGCCAGAAAGGGGAAATATAAAATGCGGGTCCCGCAGGGATCGATAATAGGGCCAGCACTGTTTCTGGAACAGGTACATGTTAATAACGTGTTATCAGTGAGTGAGATGGAACCCTATTTGCTGAAGATGTAAAACTAATGTGGAGAATACAACAGTATGAGGACAAGAAAAGGCTGCTTATGGATCTGGTCAACTTTGAATTCAACCCCAGAAAATACAGGATGAAGAAGTGTTGAGAAGAAGCAAGAAGACAGTGGCTGTAGACCTCACTGAAGGAGAAAGACCTTGAGGTAAGCATAGTGACAAGCATATCTGTCGAGGCACAGGTCAACTGAATAACCTCTGTAGCCAATGATAACTTGGCAAATCCAAGAGCAGCCTTCCTAAATCTCACCGAAGACTCATTCATGACCCTTCATACGGCATATGTAAAATCCATCCTGGAATATACAGCACCAGCATGTAACCCACATCCAAAAATGCGCTTTATAGCCGGAAAAGGCGCAAAGATATCCAACGAGGCTAGTTCTTACTTAGCTCAAGAACTAAGGGAATCGAACTGACGACATTAGTTAACACAAGACCCAGCTGAAACAAAATAACAATCTAGAAAATATCAATGGGAATATTGAAAACTGGTAGTTAGGAGGGATAGTCTGAGAGAGAGGAAACAGGTATACAAGGGTGCAGTTGGAATTTAAAGACACTGATGAGTTATAGGGATGTTAGGATGTAATTCGGGAAAGGAATTACATGGTTAGAGAAGAGTTAGAGAGAGACTACACACACACACACACGCATACACGCATACAAACACACAGACGCATAGACACAACCCCCCCACACACAAAGAGTCTTGCACGCACACACGCACACACACACACACACACACACACACACACACACACACACACACACACACACACACACACACACACACACACACACACACACACACACACACACACACACACACACACATGCACACAGACACACAGACACACACACACACACACACACACACACACACACACACACACACACACACACACACACACAGACACACACACACACACACACACACAGACACACACACACACACACACACACAGACACACACACACACACACACACACAGACACACACACACACACACACACACACACACACACACACACACACACACACACAGACACAGACACACACACACACACACACACACACACACACACAAGCACACAGAGAGTCACACACACACACACACACACACACACACACACACACACACACACACACACACACACACACACACACACACACACACACATGCACACAGACACACACACACACACACACACACACACACACACACACACACCTAGTAGCAATCAGCGAAGAGGCGGGGCCAGGAGCTGTGACTCGACCCCTGCAACCACAAATAGGTGAGTACACACATACACTCACACACATATTTCTACGCCTCCCTCGCATTTCCCTCTCATAGCCTTTACCCTCACCCTCCTTTCTCCCTCTCTCTCTTTCTCTCTCCCTCTCTTTCTCCCTCTCTTTCTCCCTCTCTCTACCCTTTCTCTCCCCCCTCACATTTCTCTCTCTCCCCCCTTGGTCTTATCCCTCACCCCCATACTCTCTCCTCTCTCTCCCTCTTTCTACCCTTTCTCTCTCCCCCTCTCACCCTCTCCCTCCTCTAGCCATCTGTCTGTGGTAAAAAAAAAAAAAAAAAAAAAAAAAAAAAAAAAAAATGGGTGGCCCTAGAGGACGGAAAACCAGAGATCTGGTGGACGAACCAGGGAGGAAAGACTGGGAGTTAGAGCTCCAAAAAAGGGAAGAAGAGTGGGGAAGGAAGATAGTAGAGCTTGGTAAGAAAATGGAGGAGCAGATAGCTGAAGAGTGCAGGAAGTGGGAAGTACAGGTCTTAGCAGCAGAAGCTAGGATACAGTGCTTAGAAGAGAAACTGCAAAGCCTGAAACAGATTAGAGAGACAAATGACAATTCAGATGTGACATCTGGAAATTCAATGTCAGGCACAGACAAGGGGACAGTAAGCAAAGGCCCTATCAGACCCACGTGGGGCCAGGGAAAAGACGAGGAGCGCACTAAGATCAAATGACAGGTCCGAAGACAATGAAGGTATGCTATATGCAGAGATTCTAACAGCCAACTGCAGTAGCAAGGGACAGCTGGTCATGAAAGACAGTTCACTGAGAATAGAAGTTTCAGATATGACAGGGACTGAAAGCAAGAACATGTCAATGGAAGGAAATAAAATGCCTCAGAGGAAGCAGATGGAGACTCAGTGGGAGGAGGAAAGGGCGAGGTCAGTTTTTGTGTACGGCCTCCAAGAAGCAAAAGGGGACAACTTCGAAGAAATAAAACAGAAGGAGAAAAAAATGATTGAAGGCATCATGAAAACAATAGGTGAGGGCGATATGACCAAGGTGACAAATTTTCGGAGAATTGGGTGGTTTGCGAGTGGAAGGATACGGCCTGTCAAAGTAATTTTCAAGGAAGAATCAGTTCGAACCAGGATTCTGCAAGAGAAAGCAAGACTGAGGGACAAACAGGGGCACCAGAGAGTATAACTCGACCGCGACAGAACACAAGAAGAAAGAACTACACTGAAAGAGAGGGTACAGAGACGCAAGGAGGAACGAGAGGCAATGACGAAGATGAGCAGGACCCAGACACAGGAGGAAGGGCAAACACACCCCACAGAATCTCCCACCAAAAGACTCCAACCGCGACATTCCCAACGCAACTGAGCAACCTATACTACAACCCACTCACTGTTCCCTCTGCCACCAACCCCCATATCACAAACCTCACCCCAACAGCTGTCCCTTATGGGCATTCTGACCCAACCCCCATCATCACAAACCCCACCTACACCACAGCCCCATATAGGCCCCCACCAAGGCTCTCGCTACCCCAACCTCAATATTTTTGCATGACCACAATGATAGAAAAGAAACTGAAAGTTTGGTACACAAACACGGATGGAATAACGAATAAACATGAGGAGTGGAACGAAAGAATCAGTGAAAAATCCCCAGAAATCATAGCAGTCACAGAAACAAAACTTGCTGAGACAATAACGGACACAATCTTCCCAACGGGATATCAGATCCTGAGGAAAGATAGAAGGAGTAGAGGGGGAGGAGGGGTTGCATTGCTCATAAAACACCGATGGGGATTTGAGGAAATGGGAAGGCATGGACAGGATTGGAGAAAGAGACTACATTATAGGTACAGTTCAGTCAGGAGAACATAAAGTAGTCATTGGAGTGATGTATAACCCACCACAGAACTGCAGGAGGCCAAGAGAGGAGTACGAAGAAAACAACAGGGTGATGGTGGACACACTGGCTGAGGCGGCAAGAAGAGCTCACTCGAGCAGAGCAAAGTTACTGGTAATCGGCGATTTCAACCATAGGGAGATCGACTGGGAAAACCTGGAGCCACATGGGGGTCCCGAAACATGGAGAGCCAAGATGATGGATGTGGTACTTGAAAACCTCATGCATCAACATGTCAGGGACACAACCAGACAGAGAGGGGAGGATGAGCCAGCAAGACTGGATCTTGTGTTCACCCTGAGCAGTTCAGACATTGAGGACATCACTTACGAGAGGCCCCTTGGAGCTAGCGATCACGTGGTTCTGAGTTTTGATTATATAGTAGAGTTACAAGTGGAGAAAATAACAGGAACAGAAGGGGACAGGCCAAACTATAAAAGGGGGGACTACACAGGTATGAGAAACTTCCTGCAGGAGGTTCAGTGGGACAGAGAAATGGTAGGAAAATCAGTAAACGAGATGATGGAATATGTGGCAACAAAGTGCAAGGAGGCAGATGAAAGGTTTGTTCCCAAAGGAAACAGAAATAATAGGAAGACCAAAACGAGTCCTTGGTTTACCCGAAGGTGTAGGGAGACAAAAACTAAGTGCAACAGAGAATGGAAAAGGTACAGGAGGCATAGGACCCAGGAAAACAAGGAGATTAGTAGAAGAGCCAGAAGCGAGTATGCACAGATAAGGAGGGAGGCCCAGCGACAGTATGAAAACGACATAGCATCGAAAGTCAAATCTGACCCGAAACTGCTGTATAGCCACATTAGGAGGAAGACAACAGTCAAGGACCAGGTGATAAGGCTGAGGAAAGAAGGTGGAGAACTCACAAGAAACGATCAAGAGGCATGTGAGGAGCTCAACACGAGATTTAAGGAAGTATTTACAGTAGAGACAGGAAGGACTCTGGGGGGACAGACCAGATGGGGACACCAACAAGGAATACACCAACAAGTGTTGGACGACATACATACAGATGAGGAGGAGGTGAAGAAACTGCTAAGGGACATCGATACCTCAAAGGCAATGGGACCGGACAACATCTCCCCATGGGTCCTTAGAGAGGGAGCAGATAGGTTGTGCGTGCCACTTACCACAATCTTCAACACGTCCCTGGAAACTGGGCAACTACCTGAGGTATGGAAGACAGCAAATGTAGTTCCCATTTTTAAAAAAGGAGACAGAAAAGAGGCACTAAACTATAGACCTGTGTCATTGACGTGTATAGTATGCAAAGTTATGGAGAAGATTATCAGGAGGAGAGTGGTGGAGCACCTGGAACGGAACAAGAGTATAAATGCCAACCAGCACGGATTCATGGAAGGCAAATCCTGTGTCACAAACCTTCTGGAGTTTTATGATAAAATAACAGAAGTAAGACACGAGAGAGAGGGGTGGGATGATTGCATCTTCTTGGACTGCAAGAAGGCCTTTGACACAGTTCCTCACAAGAGATTAGTGCAGAAGGTAGAGCATCAGGCACATATAACAGGAAGGTCACTGCAATGGATCAAAGAATACCTGACAGGGAGGCAACAACGAGTCATGGTACGTAAGGTGCATTTGTGCAAATATTATGCTTGGGGTATCTGTAAGCATGGAATAACAGGGGGGAAAAAATGGGACATGCAACTTTGACCATCCCAAAAAATGTAGCGACCTCCTGTCTAAAGGAGTGTGTCGTTCTTCTTCCTGTACTTTCTTTCACCCAAAAATATGCCACTCCTCGGTCCTCCAGAAGCAGTGTTACAACATCGAGTGCCCTGCATACCATCTAAAAGGGACCAGGAGGCACAGATCCCACAAGACAAACAATAGTAGCTACGACAACCCAACTCCAGGTGATTTTTTAGTGGCAGGAAACGAAAAAAGAAAATGGAAGGAAATAACAAAAATAGTCCACCACCTTGGAGCCTTGTTGGACTGGAGGCGCAGCCAGTGGCCACCCATGGCCCTCCAGAATTACAACTACTGATGCCAATAACAAAATCCCCCCAACAAACACAGAATACAACCTCGTTCATATTTGCTAATATACAGGGCCTTAAGCCATCCACCAACAACAAAACACCTTTTATCAGTGGACTTCTAGTGGAGTCTAATGCAACGTTTGCAGCCTTCACAGAGACTCACACAAAAGATCACTTTGACAGTGAAATATGGATAAGTGGCTACAACCTTTTTAGATGCGACAGAAAAAACAGGCAACAAGGGGGGGTTGGCCTGTATGTCAAAGAGTCCCTTATCTGCACGGAGTTGCTGAACACCACAAATGAGGTAGTTGAAGTTCTATCAATAAAGATCGAGAACCAAAACCTAGTCATTGTGGTTGTATACAAGCCACCAGATGCAACCTCACAACAGTTCAAGGAACAGCTACTGAAAATCGATTACTGTTTGGAAAACCTTCCAGCTCCATCCCCAAACATCTTACTGCTTGGTGATTTCAACCTAAGGCATACAAAATGGAAGAATGTAGCAAATAATGTTATAGCTGAAACAATCCCCAGAGGTAGCGCAGATGAAAGGTCACACACACATGAGCTACTAAGTCTCTGTGAAAAACACACCTTAAGCCAGCAGATAGTGGAGCCAACAAGACTAGAAAACACACTTGACCTTGTCTTCACAAATAATGAGGACCTGATAAGAGACATAAGAATATCAAAAACAACTAATTCCGATCACAATCTAATCGAAGTCCAGACGTACATGCATAGGGGTCCTGAACAGCAGAATGCATGTACCTGTGAAGGTGTCTTCACAAAATACAATTTCAACAACAAGAACATCAACTGGGACCAGGTAAACCATGTCCTAAACGAAACATGTTGGGAAGATGTCTTAAATGACATGGATCCAAACCAGTGCCTTGAAAGGATCAACTTCCTGATAGCCGAAGCATGTTCTAGGCATATTCCCCTAAGAAAGAAGAAGAGCAGGAGTAAACTGGAGAGAAAAAGACGCTCCCTCTACAGAAGACGACGAAGAGTCACTGAGCTCCTCAGGAGTGCTAGAATATCTGATACACGAAAGGAGGCGCTGACCAGGGAAGTGGAAACTATTGAACTTAAGCTAAATGACTCTTACAGGAACCAGGAGAGACAGGAGGAGCTTAAAGCTATTAGTGAAATTGAAAGAAATTCAAAATATTTCTTTTCATATGCCAAAAACAAGGCAAATACCACATCTAGTATCGGGCCCTTACTCAGACAGGATGGGACTTACACAGATGACAACAAGGAAATGAGTGAAATATTGAAATCCCAGTACGACTATGTGTTTAGTGAACCACTAATCGGTCTGAGGCCACAATTGTAAGTTGAAGACACAAATGAGTCAGAGAGATATTAGGAAGTATTTCTTCAGTCATAGAGTTGTCAGGCAGTGGAATAGCCTAGAAAATGACGTAGTGGAGGCAGGAACCATACACAGTTTTGAGACGAGATTTGATAAAGCTCATGGAGCGGGGAGAGAGAGGGCCCAGTAGCAACCGGTGAAGAGGCGGGGCCAGGAGCTAAGACTCGACCCCTGCAACCACAAATAGGTGAGTACAAATAGGTGAGTACACACACACACATGCACACACACACACACACATGCACACACAAGGGGTCACAAATGATGTTGAAGACTCAGATGAGTCACAGAAATGCTAAGAAGCATTTCTTCAGTCATAGAGTTGTCAGGAAGTGGAATAGTCTGGAGTGATCTAATGGCCGCAGGATCCATACATAGCTTTAAAATAAGGTATGATGAAGCTCATGGAGCAAGCAGAGAGAGTAGACCTAGTAGCGACAAGTGAAGAGGCAGTGCCACGACCTATGACTCGACCCTTGCAGCCACAATTATGTGAGTACGAACACAAAAAAAAATTGCTCCTGGAGTTTAACCCCAGCAAGTGCAGTCATGAAGTCTGGGGAAGAACAAAGAAGACAGCAGACACAGTACGGCCTAGGAGGTCAAAAGCTGTAAAACTCACTCATGGAAAAAGATTTTAGGGTGAGCATCTTACCGAGCACATCTCCTGAGGTGCACGTGAACCAGATAACTGATGCAGCATATGGGCGCCTGGCAAACCTAAGAATAACGTTTCGACATCTTAGTAAAGAATCATTCATGACGCTGTACACCGTGTACTTCAGTCACAATTGGAGTATGCAGCACCAGTATGGAACCCACACCTGATCAACCACTAGTCCCGGAGCTAAGGGGTATTCCCTACGTGGAAAGGTTAAGGGAAATCAGCCTGAACATAATGGAGGACAGGAGGCCTAGGGAGGGCATGATAACGGCATATCAAATACTGAGAGGAATTGGCAAGGTTTATAGTGACAGAATGTTCCAGAGATGTGACAGAGCAACAAGGGGCCACAACTGGAAGCTGAAGACTCAGATGAATCACAGGAATATTACGAAGTATTTCATCACTCATAGAGTTGTTAGGAAGTGGAACAATGTAGTGGATACAGGATCAATACATAGCTTTACGAAAAGATACGATAAAGCTCTTAGAGAATGGAAAGAGTGATTTAGTAGCTACTAGCCAAAAGGCGGGACCAGGAGCTATGAATCGACCCCTACAACCACAACTAGGTAAATACACGCACGTTTTATTACATGCAGCAAATAATACCAGGAAAACAGTACATTACCTGTGCCTGTCCAGATGGCACTGGACAGGCACCTAAAGTCAGTACCTGACCAGCCAGCCTGTGGTTCGTACGTCAGTTTGCGTGTGTCCAGCAGTAACAGCCTGGTTGATCAGACCACGAGGCCTAGTCTCAGACCGAGTCACGGGGGCGTTGACCCCCGTAACCCTCTCAAGGTAAACTCCAAGTAAGTTGCAAGACAAACGATCATTGCAACCTGCTCGGCTATCATAATACACGAGTTTTCAATTTCTCATGCAAGCAGAATAATATATCAAAGGAATATTACAAAAATATATAGTAAAGTGAAGGCCGTGAAAGGCATTATCCAGGGATGATAAAAATTGAAAACCAAGATGGAGAAGCCGAGAAAAATGTTGGATTCTCTTTGGGAAGGAATGTTAAAAATTTGCATTAGAGAGGTGGAGAAGAGGCTGAAGGAGAAGTAAAGTGGACAATTATGGTTGTAGAGAGAATCCTAAAACTACGAGAGGGAATAAAGAAGGTTAAGGTGACCATGGAGGAAATGCGGTGGAGGTTACTGGGAGAAACAACACGGCGATAAACAGAAGGAGCAGGAGAAACTGAGAAAGTACAAACATGATCAGAAACAGAACACACACACACACACACACACACACACACACACACACACACACACACACACACATTAATTGTGAAAGTTGAAGTTAAGAGGACAGACGTGAATTGGAATACTTTACGTAAAATAAGAAAAGCCATGAAAATGAAATCGGTGATTCCGAGCACAAGGAACGAAGTTCTGTTCGTCAGAGGAGAACTGAGGTACGAATATATTAATTACGACTGTAGGTTTACAATGGACGGGAAATATATCTCGATGGAAAGACAGAAAGAAGAACCACGGGAAATAAGAGGGACAAGAAGACAGGTACTTTCTGTTGACCTTCGAGATTGGGACAGAGAGAGAGAGAGAGAGAAAGAGAGAAAGAGGGAGAGAAAGAGAGAGAGAGAGAGAGAGAGAGAGAGAGAGGGAGAGAGAGAGAGGGAGAGAGAGAGAGAGAGAGAGAGAGAGAGAGAGAGAGAGAGAGAGAGAGAGAGAGAGAGAGAGAGAGAGAGAGAGAGAGAGAGAGAGAGAGAGAGAGAGAGACAGACAGACAGACAGACAGACAGACAGACAGACAGACAGAGACAGAGAGACAGACAAAAACAGACACACACAGACACACTTTATTTCAGACAGCAACACGTCACCATCCTTGATAAAATATCGACCAAATACTTCGACCAAATTAGAACAGAGAGATCATCCCTACAGACCATTTATAAATGGCGCCAGCTTATGCGCTTACAGGATAAATATATAAATGGAAATGTCTCTCGCTCTTGTTATCCATCAGACATATACGGGTATATATAGTAATTCCTAGCTCGTTCGGTGTATAAATTCTGATCAACATTAATATCAGTTAATCGTTAATTTTAGCAAGCTTCTGTGAGTTTATTCTATTAATTCAGTAGTGTATAGTGTATTTGTAATACTCTGTATTGCTGGCTCGCGAACCACGGTACGGGCAGGGATTGAACCTGCGGTGGGTTAGTTGTAAAACTCTAGACCTACTTGTTAGCCACTGGGCCAGCTGGCTACAGTAAGGTTCATCCAACTAGGTATATTTATACACCATAGGAAGGTTAGCATAGGCCACCACCGTGACCACAAATGCAAGTTTTTTCAGACGGATCTCCTGCCAGCGTGGGCGTGACGAACTCTAGCTCAAGTCGATCTGGAGTTTTACTACTCACCGCGGGTTCAATCCCCACCTGTACCGTGGTTTCTAATCGTGTCATTACGATTTCTTAAGTCATAACTAGCGAAATTGCAATAACTCAATTGTAAATAAAACCACAGGTCGGGTGGGATTTGAACCAAAAAGAAAAAAAACACTTTTATCATTATTCACTCCATCACTGTCTTGCCAGAGGCGTTCCTACACTACACCTCAAAAACTGCAGAATATCTCCACTCCTCCTTCAGAGTGCAGACACTGTACTTCCCACCTCCAGGACTCAAGTCCGGCCTGCAGGTTTCCCGTGGTAGGTGAGTGCTGACAATCGCTGGCCAGTGTGTTAACAACTGTACCAGCTGCCTCTACTAGGCTTCATCCAACTAGGTATATTTCTATACACCATAGTGGGGCCTTGATAGCCAGCTGGTCAAGTGGTTAACACACCGACCACCGAGTTTTAGAACCGACCTGCCATGGTTCGAGTCCCACCTCTTTCGTGATACCTCTCTACCCTTTCTTTCATTCAAGGGGAGAGGTGGCACCTTCATATCGAGGTTCTTGTTCCAAGGAACTGCTACTACACTCAGAAAAAAATACAAAGAGGCATAATACCGTGACTGGAACAATACACAGTGTGACTTGTTAATGCTTCGAGTGGGACCGAAATGTCGTTATAAGTCCCAGTCTCCTATGTCTGGGTTTTTTAATGTAGGGACATACACTCCCTTTCCTCGGATCAAACCAGAGAATCTCCCATTACCCAGCCCCTGTATTAACCAGACATGCAGTGTAATTTTCCAAGATGATAATTGTCTTCTGATTCACTATATCTATATCCCATTATCCTTCACTATATCTATATCCCATTATCCTTCACTATATCTATATCCCATTATCCTTCACTATATCTATATCCCATTATCCTTCACTATATCCAAATTCCATTATCCTTCACTATATCTATATCCCATTATCCTTCACTATATCCATATTCCATTATCCTTCACTATATCCATATTCCATTATCCTTCACTATATCTATATCCCATTATCCTTCACTATATCCATATTCCATTATCCTTCACTATATCTATATCCCATTATCTTTCACTATATCCATATTCCATTATCCTTCACTATATCTATATCCCATTATCCTTCACTATATCCATATTCCATTATCCTTCACTAAATCCATATTCCATTATCCTTCACTATATCCATATTCCATTATCCTTCACCATATCCGTATTCCATTATCCTTCACTATATCCATATTCCATTATCCTTCACTATATCCATATTCCATTATCCTTCACTATATCCATATTCCATTATCCTTCATTATATCCATATTCCATTATCCTTCACTATATCCATATTCCATTATCCTTCACTATATCCATATTCCATTATCCTTCACTATATCCGTATTCCATTATCCTTCACTATATCCATATTCCATTATCCTTCACTATATCCATATCCCATTATCCTTCACTATATCCATATTCCATTATCCTTCACTATATCCATATTCCATTATCCTTCACTATATCCATATTCCATTATCCTTCACTATATCCATATCCCATTATCCTTCACTATATCCATATCCCATTATCCTTCAATATATCCATATTCCATTATCCTTCACTATATCCATATTCCATTATCCTTCACTATATCCATATCTCATTATCCTTCACTATATCCTTTTTCCATTATCCTTCACTATATCCATATTCCTTTATCTTTCACTATATCCATATTCCATTATCCTTCACTATATCCATATTCCATTATCCTTCACTATATCCATATTCCATTATCCTTCACTATATCCATATTCCATTATCCTTCACTATATCCATATTCCATTATCCTTCACTATATCCATATTCCATTATCCTTCACTATATCCATATTCCATTATCCTTCACTATATCCATATTCCATTATCCTTCACTATATCCATATCTCATTATCCTTCACTATATCCTTATTCCATTATCCTTCACTATATCCATATTCCTTTATCTTTCACTATATCCATGTTCCATTATCCTTCACTATATCCATATTCCATTATCCTTCACTATATCCATATTCCATCATCCTTCACTATATCCATATTCCATTATCCTTCACTATATCCATATTCCATTATCCTTCACTATATCCATATTCCATTATCCTTCACTATATCCATATTCCATTATCCTTCACTATATCCATATTCCATTATCCTTCACTATATCCATATTCCATTATCCTTCACTATATCCATATTCCATTATCCTTCACTATATCCATATTCCATTATCCTTCACTATATCCATATTCCATTATCCTTCACTATATCCATATTCCATTATCCTTCACTATATCCATATCTCATTATCCTTCACTATATCCTTATTCCATTATCCTTCACTATATCCATATTCCTTTATCTTTCACTATATCCATATTCCATTATCCTTCACTATATCCATATTCCATTATCCTTCACTATATCCATATTCCATTATCCTTCACTATATCCATATTCCATTATCCTTCACTATATCCATATTCCATTATCCTTCACTATATCCATATTCCATTATCCTTCACTATATCCATATTCCATTATCCTTCACTATATCCATATTCCATTATCCTTCACTATATCCATATTCCATTATCCTTCACTATATCCATATTCCATTATCCTTCACTATATCCATATTCCATTATCCTTCACTATATCCATATTCATTATCCTTCACTATATCCATATTCCATTACCCTTCACTATATCCATATCTCATTATCCTTCACTATATCCTTATTCCATTATCCTTCACTATATCCATATTCCTTTATCTTTCACTATATCCATATTCCATTAACCTTCACTATATCCATATTCCATTATCCTTCACTATATCAATATTCCATTATCCTTCACTATATCCATATTCCATTATCCTTCACTATATCCATATTCCATTATCCTTCACTATATCCATATTCCATTATCCTTCACTATATCCATATTCCATTATCCTTCACTATATCCATATTCCATTATCCTTCACTATATCCATATTCATTATCCTTCACTATATCCATATTCCATTACCCTTCACTATATCCATATCTCATTATCCTTCACTATATCCTTATTCCATTATCCTTCACTATATCCATATTCCTTTATCTTTCACTATATCCATATTCCATTAACCTTCACTATATCCATATTCCATTATCCTTCACTATATCCATATTCCATTATCCTTCACTATATCCATATTCCATTATCCTTCACTATATCCATATTCCATTATCCTTCACTATATCCATATTCCATTATCCTTCACTATATCCATATTCCATTATCCTTCACTATATCCATATTCCATTATCCTTCACTATATCCATATTCCATTATCCTTCACTATATCCATATTCCATTATCCTTCACTATATCCATATTCCATTATCCTTCACTATATCCATATTCCTTTATCTTTCACTATATCCATATTCCATTATCCTTCACTATATCCATATTCCATTATCCTTCACTATATCCATATTCCATTATCCTTCACTATATCCATAACACGCTTATCCATTCATTGTTGTTCTACTTTCCTTCACTTCCAGTGTTCAGAACCTCCATTAATCTTGTCTCTTTATTTATCCCATTATTATTTTATTTGTGTATATCTGTCACCTTTCAAGAAACAAGACGGCGGTGCTCAACACCTGGCGGTGCTCAACCCTTAGCGGTGCTCAACACCTGGCGGTGCTCAACACCTGGTCCTAGGTTAAGGGACTGTTTACCTTATCTTCTCATGTCTTCCATTTATGTCCCTTTAAATTATGTCCCTTTAATTTATGTCCCTTTAAATTATGTCCCTTTAAATTCCTTTAAATTTTGTGTATTAATGTTTACTTGTCTCCTCGTGTCTTAGTCTCTAAAATAACTGACTCGTCTCAGCATAGCTTTCTAGATTTTTCTTTGTTTATCTTTAATCCAATATGAAAATTAGCCCCTCCATACGTTAGACAGCCTTTTCTAAGCTTACTTAATCCATCCAGTCTATACACAATCCTTCCATAGGTTAATTAGTTCCTCTATGCTCTCTATACACATTCCTTCCATAGGTTAGTTAGTTCCTCTATACTCTATGCACAGTCCTTCCATAGGTTAATTAGTTCCTATCTGCTCTCCGTACACATTCCTTCCATAGGTTAATTAGTTCCTCTATGTTCTCTATACACAGTCCTTCCATAGGTTAATTAGTTCCTCTATGTTCTCTATACACAATCCTTCCATAGGTTAATTAGTTCCTCTGTGTTGTCTATACACAGTCCTTCCATAGGTTAATTAGTTCCTCTGTGCTATCCATACACAGTCCTTCCGTAGGTTAATTTTTCCCCTAAGCTCTTCATACACAGTCCTTCCATGGGTTAATTAGTTCCTCTATGCTCTCCATACACAGTCCTTCCATAGGTTAATTTTTCCCCTATGCTCTCCACACACAGTCCTTCCATGGGTTACTTATTTCCTCTATGCTCTCCATATACAGTCTTCTCGTAGCTACTGAGTATTTCCATATCTTACTTTCTCCATAACTTACTCAGTTGTTTCGTAAACTATTTGTTTATCAAACTGAGTATCAGTTTAGCTTCCTGCTCCACGTTCCTCTGTTCTCCTTTTCCACAATCTGGTAACTTGTCTAAATTTATCAAGAGATTTAGCTGGAGTTTATAAAGGCAGAGTTGTCATTAGTTAGCCTTCGATGTCTGCAGCAGTAACTGTCTTGCTAATGGCTGTTTCCTGCTATCCTCTGCAAGAAAACAGGCAATTACGGAATACAATTACATTCCATAACACGAAGCAGTCGGGTGATACAATTAGCACTCTCCTGCTCATAAAAAAATGAGGACACAGAAAAAGGGGTAAACGACGCCGTAAGTTTAATCGACCTTAGTAAATTTTCTGTGCAACGAAAATAGTTGTTATGTATTTCCTACTGTGTGGTAGAATGCGCAAGTTGGCGGTAACGACCCAGGATGGGCGGGTCTAAGGTCAATGCAATCAGAAATAGGATGGCACGTGAACAACCGCACTTGACTGCAAGAAAAATTGGAAGATGTGTTAAGGTAGGATTTTTTTTCGGATTTTTAACCCCAGAAAGTTTGCCACAAAGGATAGCCCAAGAAAGTCATTGCGTTATCGAGGACTATCTGTCTCATTTCCATTGTGGTCCTTTAATCTTGCCCGCAGGATGCCACCCACACCAGTCAACTAACACGCCAGGTACCTACTTACTAGATGAACGGGTGACAGCAGGTGTAAGGAAACACGCCAAGTATTTCCATCCGGCCTGGGATCGAACTACGGACACTCGGTGTTCGTAAAACAAGAGCGTTATCTACCAGGCCGCGGAACAATGAACCCAAAATTGAACTGATAATTTACATAACGAAGGGAATCATCCTCTAACATACGACAATCTGACTTTTAGTACTAGTTCTGTTTTTGTTTACACCTGCCTCTTCCAGTACATTGTGAAGTGCTATTCTTGTTTACCTAGCAGTAAGCAGGTACCTGGGTGTTAGTCGACTGGTGTGGGTAGCAAAAATTAACCTAATTTGCCCGAAATGCTGTGCATAACAAGGGGCTGTCTATAGTGTATGTCACTGATGTCAGCTAGATCTGTATACGTTGTATATGTACTTTTATAAAGATTATTATTATTATTATTATTATTATTATTATTATTATTATTATTATTATTATTATTATTATTATTGTAGTTGTTGTTGTTGTTGTTGTTGTTGTTGTTGTTGTTGTTGTTGTTGTTGTTGTTGTTATTATTATTATTATTATTATTATTATTATCATCATCATCATTATTAAGTGTTTAAATATTAAGAACACCTAAGCATTAATTAAACTGACGGTGAAGGTCTCTTATCTCTTCTGATTTTGGGTGTTTTCGATCTCTTTGTAATTCATTTCAGCTATCTCTACCCACTCCACATTTTTTCACTCTCGGTGCTTCTCCTATCTCTCTATCTCTCTCTCTCTCTCTCTTTCACACAAGGTTTTACGAGGTTAGGTTAAGGATCCCTAGCTTTATTGACAAGCTCTCTCTCTCTATCTCTCTGTCTCTCTGTCTCTCTGTCTCTCTCTGTCGGTCTCTGTCTCTGTCTCTCTCTCTCTCTCTCTCTCTCTCTCTCTCTCTCTCTCTCTCTCTCTCTCTCTCTCTCTCTCTCTCTCTCTCTCTCTCTCTCTCTCTCTCACTCGTAACTTGAAAATATTGTCACAATATAGACCAAAAACAAAAGATTTATAACAATTTATTTCCAGTTGTGAATTGTAAGAGCGTATTTTATCAAATACGTAACACAACGAGAATGTAGACAAATGGTTCGGAGAATCGACAGGATGCCGAGTATGATACCTTTGCAACACTTGGGTATCCTTATTGAGGAAACGTTTCGCCAGCCAGTCCATCAGTCCATCAATATGGATGGACTGATCATATCAACCCCTTGCTGGTTGACTGATTTTCTCAAACTCTTGATCTCCAACCATTCTTCTCTGTATTGGACTGAGGAAGCCAGTGATTGGCGGAACGTTTACACCGTAAAGTGTTGCACAAATGTCTAATGCATCATCACAATGAGAATAATTATATGTCATCTGAAGAGAGTGGTAGGTGTGGAGTATCGCCGGAGGTATGCTGGTCCTTGCTAGATTTTTCTCTGGGAGTCGTCAGTGTAAACATACCATAGTTCTGTCTTCTGACGGTAGATGGTGTGACGACTCCAAAGAGAAGAATACAGGATAAAAGAGAAGAATACAGGATAAAGTGATCCCTTACTGACATCGCAAAAAAGTGGGCTTAATCAGGTCGCAAAGAGGAGGAATCGAATCGATTTTTTGCACAATAACCAGCGCATAGGAAGGAGAGGGACCGAAACGTCGTCGTAAGCTCCTCCTCTCCCTATGTGCGGGTTATTTGCGTATTGTTTCAGTCACGGTATTGTGGCTTTTTGGTCTTTATCGAATTTACATCCACGGCGTAAAACCATTTTATATATATATATATATATATATATATATATATATATATATATATATATATATATATATATATATATATATATATATATATATATATATATATATATGTATATATATGTATATATATATATATGAATATATATATATATATATATTTTATTTATTTATTATCACACCGGCCGATTCCCACCAAGGCAGGGTGGCCCGAAAAAGAAAAACTTTCACCATCATTCACTCCATCACTGTCTTGCCAGAAGGGTGCTTTACACTACAGTTTTTAAACTGCAACATTAACACCCCTCCTTCAGAGTGCAGGCACTGTACTTCCCATCTCCAGGACTCAAGTCCGGCCTGCCGGTTTCCCTGAATCCCTTCATAAATGTTACTTTGCTCACACTCCAACAGCACGTCAAGTATTAAAAACCATTTGTCTCCATTCACTCCTATCAAACACGCTCACGCATGCCTGCTGGAAGTCCAAGCCCCTCGCACACAAAACCTCCTTTACCCCCTCCCTCCAACCCTTCCTAGGCCGACCCCTACCCCGCCTTCCTTCCACTACAGACTGATACACTCTTGAAGTCATTCTGTTTCGCTCCATTCTCTCTACATGTCCGAACCACCTCAACAACCCTTCCTCAGCCCTCTGGACAACAGTTTTGGTAATCCCGCACCTCCTCCTAACTTCCAAACTACGAATTCTCTGCATTATATTCACACCACACATTGCCCTCAGACATGACATCTCCACTGCCTCCAGCCTTCTCCTCGCTGCAACATTCATCACCCACGCTTCACACCCATATAAGAGCGTTGGTAAAACTATACTCTCATACATTCCCCTCTTTGCCTCCAAGGACAAAGTTCTTTGTCTCCACAGACTCCTAAGTGCACCACTCACTCTTTTTCCCTCATCAATTCTATGATTCACCTCATCTTTCATAGACCCATCCGCTGACACGTCCACTCCCAAATATCTGAATACGTTCACCTCCTCCATACTCTCTCCCTCCAATCTGATATTCAATCTTTCATCACCTAATCTTTTTGTTATCCTCATAACCTTACTCTTTCCTGTATTCACCTTTAATTTTCTTCTTTTGCACACCCTACCAAATTCATCCGCCAATCTCTGCAACTTCTCTTCAGAATCTCCCAAGAGCACAGTGTCATCAGCAAAGAGCAGCTGTGACAACTCCCACTTTGTGTGTGATTCTTTATCTTTTAACTCCACGCCTCTTGCCAAGACCCTCGCATTTACTTCTCTTACAACCCCATCTATAAATATATTAAACAACCACGGTGACATCACACATCCTTGTCTAAGGCCTACTTTTACTGGGAAAAAATTTCCCTCTTTCCTACATACTCTAACTTGAGCCTCACTATCCTCGTAAAAACTCTTCACTGCTTTCAGTAACCTACCTCCTACACCATACACTTGCAACATCTGCCACATTGCCCCCCTATCCACCCTGTCATACGCCTTTTCCAAATCCATAAATGCCACAAGGACCTCTTTAGCCTTATCTAAATACTGTTCACTTATATGTTTCACTGTAAACACCTGGTCCACACACCCCCTACCTTTCCTAAAGCCTCCTTGTTCATCTGCTATCCTATTCTCCGTCTTACTCTTAATTCTTTCAATTATAACTCTACCATACACTTTACCAGGTACACTCAACAGACTTATCCCCCTATAATTTTTGCACTCTCTTTTATCCCCTTTGCCTTTATACAAAGGAACTATGCATGCTCTCTGCCAATCCCTAGGTACCTTACCCTCTTCCATACATTTATTAAACAATTGCACCAACCACTCCAAAACTATATCCCCACCTGCTTTTAACATTTCTATCTTTATCCCATCAATCCCGGCTGCCTTACCCCCTTTCATTTTACCTACTGCCTCACGAACTTCCCCCACACTCACAACTGGCTCTTCCTCACTCCTACAAGATGTTATTCCTCCTTGCCCTATACACGAAATCACAGCTTCCCTATCTTCATCAACATTTAACAATTCCTCAAAATATTCCTTCCATCTTCCCAATACCTCTACCTCTCCATTTAATAACTCTCCTCTCCTATTTTTAACTGACAAATCCATTTGTTCTCTAGGCTTTCTTAACTTGTTAATCTCACTCCAAAACTTTTTCTTATTTTCAACAAAATTTGTTGATAACATCTCACCCACTCTCTCATTTGCTCTCTTTTTACATTGCTTCACCACTCTCTTAACTTCTCTCTTTTTCTCCATATACTCTTCCCTCCTTGCATCACTTCTACTTTGTAAAAACTTCTCATATGCTAACTTTTTCTCCCTTACTACTCTCTTTACATCATCATTCCACCAATCGCTCCTCTTCCCTCCTGCACCCACTTTCCTGTAACCACAAACTTCTGCTGAACACTCTAACACTACATTTTTAAACCTACCCCATACCTCTTCGACCCCATTGCCTATGCTCTCATTAGCCCATCTATCCTCCAATAGCTGTTTATATCTTACCCTAACTGCCTCCTCTTTTAGTTTATAAACCTTCACCTCTCTCTTCCCTGATGCTTCTATTCTCCTTGTATCCCATCTACCTTTTACTCTCAGTGTAGCTACAACTAGAAAGTGATCTGATATATCTGTGGCCCCTCTATAAACATGTACATCCTGAAGTCTACTCAACAGTCTTTTATCTACCAATACATAATCCAACAAACTACTGTCATTTCGCCCTACATCATATCGTGTATACTTATTTATCCTCTTTTTCTTAAAATATGTATTACCTATAACTAAACCCCTTTCTATACAAAGTTCAATCAAAGGGCTCCCATTATCATTTACACCTGGCACCCCAAACTTACCTACCACACCCTCTCTAAAAGTTTCTCCTACTTTAGCATTCAAGTCCCCTACCACAATTACTCTCTCACTTGGTTCAAAGGCTCCTATACATTCACTTAACATCTCCCAAAATCTCTCTCTCTCCTCTGCATTCCTCTCTTCTCCAGGTGCATACACGCTTATTATGACCCACTTCTCGCATCCAACCTTTACTTTAATCCACATAATTCTTGAATTTACACATTCATATTCTCTTTTCTCCTTCCATAACTGATCATTTAACATTACTGCTACCCCTTCCTTTGCTCTAACTCTCTCAGATACTCCAGATTTAATCCCATTTATTTCCCCCCACTGAAACTCTCCTACCCCCTTCAGCTTTGTTTCGCTTAGGGCCAGGACATCCAACTTCTTTTCATTCATAACATCAGCAATCATCTGTTTCTTGTCATCCGCACTACATCCACGCACATTTAAGCAACCCAGTTTTATAAAGTTTTTCTTCTTCTCTTTTTTAGTAATTGTATACAGGAGAAGGGGTTACTAGCCCATTGCTCCCGGCATTTTAGTCGCCTCATACGACACGCATGGCTTACGGAGGAAAGATTCTTTTCCACTTCCCCATGGACAATAGAAGAAATAAAAAAGAACAAGAGCTATTTAGAAAAAGGAGAAAAACCTAGATGTATGTATATATATATATGCATGTGCGTGTCTGTGAAGTGTGACCAAAGTGTTAGTAGGAGTAGCAAGATATCCCTGTTATCTTAGCGTGTTTATGAGACAGAAAAAGAAACCAGCAATCCTACCATCATGCAAAACAATTACAGGTTTTTGTTTCACAGTCATCTGACAGGACGGTAGTACTTCCCTGGGTGGTTGCTGTCTACCAACCTACTATGTATATATATATATATATATGTATATGTATATATATATGTATATATATATATATAACATATATATATATATATACATATATATATATATATATATATATATATATATATATATATATATATATATATATATATATATATATATATATATATATATATATATTCATAATAAGTAAATATATAAAAAATATACATTTCTATATTTTAATATATCACATTTTCTATCATATTTCTCGAATATTCACCTGAGAATTGATCGCGAGACACCTCTGATCACAGCTATTCAACTACAGTGAATGAAGACTGAGACACTTATGAAACATATGGGAATCTTTATTCAGGAAACGTTTCGCCACACAGTGGCTTCATTAATCCAATACAAAGTAGAAAGGTGTAAGGAGAGGAGGAGTTTGAGGTAATCAGTCCCTCAGCCTGGAGTCGATGTGTTCAGTCCATCAATCTTGTAGAATGTACAGCATATGGCCGTAGACGTGGCTTATATACTATAGTCAGGTGAGGCGAAGCAGGAGGAGGCGGAGTCATAGTGGATCCACTGTGTGGCGAAACGTTTCCTCAATAAAGATTCCCATGTGTTGCATAAGTGTCTCAATCTTCAACTTGTCGATTTTTTAAATAATTTATCACTACAATGAATGGCTATAACCGTGTACCAGGAGCGTAGTGAGGCGAAGAGCTGGACAAATATATAACTGAAAAATGGGTCAGACAGTGTACTGTCGGGTTTCTACACTCCTGTTGACTTATAAACTGTTGTTATGTGGGACACTGGGTTAAACCTTGGTAATAAATAACGATAATTTGGTTTAGAAAGGCACTTGAGCAAGCATTAGGACATATTAGAAAACGTTTCGGTCCTGGGACCTTGGTTAGTGTCCCAGTGTGGGACACTGGAAAATAAACAGATGGTTATAACTAAAACCATAATTTTTAAAGGGGTGGACCAGTAAGCCAGCTGAAGGCCTCGGTCAGATGACCTAAAGCTCCAATGGCGGGTCATCATCTGACTAAGACCCGCGTCAGGAAACACTTGCAATGTTATACCTGGAGAGGGTTTTGGGGATCAACGCCCCCCTCGGCCCGGTTCGTGACCAGGACTTCGCTTTATTGATTAAAAGTTTCGTCACGAAACAATTCTTCAGGACAGATGAGGCCGTTAGTGGCAAAATCCTTAATAAAATATCCTCACACAGTACGTGAGTTTAGTTAGTTAGTTTTTCACGTCAACTCACACCCCGGCTCATCTCTGTTGCATCAGCCGTTGCTCTGGCTGACATGACTGGTTATAACTGTAATAATGGAATTCAGTACCGATGAGTAGACGAGTAGGACACATGGGTAATAGTTGGGAATCTTTATTTCTGCAAGGTTTCACCTACACAGTAGGATTCTTCAGTCGAATCGAGTAGAGGCAGCAGAAGCAGTAGAGAGGTTATGATTATGTGGTCAGTCTATGATACTTTGACCACGTCAAAGCTTTTTGTGATGGACTGATCACATCACACTGCTGCTGTCTCCTTTATTCGACTGATGAAGCCTATTGTGTAAGTGAAGCGTTTCGAAAACTAAAATACCCAATCAGAATATTCTTGCTGAATATTCTGATTGACGATTTTAGGATTTTGCATCACTGATTGTCTTTTTTTCTTGACAGTCATGGCTGTGGGAGCTTCGCTGTAAAACACAGGCGCATTCAAGTGGTCCATTCCACTAGCGTACTGGTGTTCAGAAGTACTGGATGTTCACCCCAGGTATATTTTGTCACAGTCGTTGCAAGAGATTGTGTGTATCCCCTGCAGTACTTTGTACTTGTTGTTGAACTCCCTTACTGGATGTGTCCTTGATTGTGGTGGGATCACTGGTATCTACATGGAATTTTGTGTCTGCGAATGTTTTAGAAAGCAGAGTTGTAAGGGAGAATAATGTATCTTTTTCTCGTGGGTATTTAGTCTATATGAAATGAAGATGTTATGTAGCCTCAAATTTAAATTAGAGAAATACATGAGTGAGAGTGGATGGATATGAGCGGGACTTACACATGAGTTAATAGGGTTATCAAAGTTTATATTCCCTGGGTAACATTGAAAAAAGTTAGGCAAATATTTTTGTAAGTCATGTAATGACGAGAAGAGAAAAGTTTGGCAAAGACTTGTTCGAGGAATGAGTATTCTAGTTCAAACAATTTACTATTGCAGATTCAGAGAGCACACAGGAGAAAATCCCATGATAACATAATGTTTAATCTGAGTGTCGCTGGATGAGCAGTAGTGGAGAGGATAGCTATTTTGGTTGGCAGATTTCTGGTAGACTCTGGAACGTCGTTCATTGTCAGATTTGCAGAGAACGACATGACAGAGGAGAAGACAGGTTAGGTAAGGTAAGGAAACAGGACACGTGGTTCCTGACGCGGGTCTTAGTCATATGATGACCCACAGCTGGAGCTTTTGGTCATCTGATCGAGGCCTTCCACTGCCATACCGGTCCACCTCGTTTTAATAATATGGTTTTGAGCCGTATATAGAAAGGAAGAGTGCTGTCGACTTCCTCGAAGTGGAGTGCTGGACCTGGATTGCAAAAACATTGAATATTCTAGAAATTATGACGAGACTGTCAACAACATAGCGGAGTTGGGCGACCGAGGAGAGAAACTACTAAAAGAAAAACCTCTCAGCATCGAGATGTTTCATGAAAATAAAAAATAAAAAGCACAATACAGTGACAAAAAATACACAAATAACCCGCACATACGATAAACTTATGACGACGTTTCGGACAGACTCGGACTATTAACTAGTCACTAGTTAGTGGTTCGAAACGTCATCATCAGTTCATTTCTCCTATGTAAGGGTTATTTGTGTATTGTTCCATGAATATATTTGTCCGTACAGCCTTAACTAATAATTCATAAGTAAGCCAAAAGTCTGTTAAAAAAAGAGAGAGAATTTTCCAGTGAAAAATAATTAAAAACGGCACTTAATTCTACGTGAATTTGAAAGAATATAAAATCATAATACCGAGACTGAAACAATACAATAACAACTCACTTTTGTGGCCTACAGAGTCAGTGGCTGGAGAAGGAAAAGCAAGAATGATGTCGATTCTCAAAAGCGGATCGATTATTTATGCTGCCGTTACCTTTGGTGATTAAGAATGTCACGTCTAGGCTGGAGAAGATAAATAGGTCTTCCTGTCAAATCCGTTGACAAAAACTCCGCAACACCAAATTCGAGGTAGACACCACTGTCTCCTCTACCAACAGGACTGCACCAGTCAGGCATAATGACAGCCCTTCCATGCCACTACAGGGATATACAAAATCAGTTTCAGTGACTAAGATAAAATATAAGTGGGTGAAACATCCAGAGAACTCTCGTGCATTTCTGAAGATCAATATTCTAGCAGAATCGAGGAACTAAATAACCCATTGTAAAAGGCTCCATTGTCATGCTTCAGCTTCACATTGTTCGAGACGAAGAAGACGAACTCTTCTCAGAACTGAAGGGGAACTGACCACCTCAACACTACCTCTTCAAGGCTGATGGACTGATTACATCATCTATACCTCTGCGCTGCTTCTGCTGTTTAGTAACGTCTGTGTTCGACTGACAAAGCTTCTCAGTTATTTATCCTTCTTCATATAAAACTAAGTAATCTCTTAGCGTTCTTGCGCACATATACACACTGTTAACTTGGCTTCAGAATTCTGCTCAACATTCCACCCAAGTCTTTTTCACATCCTGTATGATCAAGCTTCACTTCATCTAATTTATAAGTATGAGGATGACTTTTATTCCCGAAGACCAACTCTTTTTACCTGGAAATACCTGGAAATACCTGGAGATGGTTTCGGTGGTCAACACCCCTTCATACCAACAAAGACTGTCTACTCTGTCTATTTTCAACTTGTCGGCATTACTCCTAAAATTAGTTGACATAAAGGGCTGGATATAGGAAAATACAAAGCATCTGTCTTAATAACCCAACGTTTACGTACTGTTTCTTTACGGAATTGGTCCCAACAGTACTGTATGCAAATTTTATGCAAATGCGATCCCTCAAGGGAGGCTCCTTGAGGCTGGTCAGGGAATATTAATCTAGATAATTAGACGTATCCTTCCCCATTCTTGGATCGAATCTGATTGACTCCTGTGTATTACCCCATGCGGGTTTACTGCTTCCCCTCAATAAATTACTATTTATTCATCCATTATTTTTGCGTCGTAAAACATTTAATTTGGAAATACTGTTAAAATACAATTTAACTTAATTAAACACTTGTCTTTGGCCATCGAAAAAAAATCACATAATTTAAAAAAATAAATAAAAGCATCACACAAACAATAACTGTTGTTAATGAAGAGTTTAAATAACTGAAAAATTATGATGAAATAACAACCACATAATTGATTAAGAACTATTTGTTCTCTATATAATATTTATACTTCAGTTCTGAAGTTCTGTAAACAATAACTGTAGTAGTAATAATGTGGAGGGGGAGGGGGAGGGGGGCACCTGGGTAGCACTGTTAGTCTGGCGCTGAACAGTGAACAGTGTTCATGGAAGACGAGTGAACAATGTTCAAGGAAGATCAGTGAGCATTGTTCAAGGAAGACCAGTGAACAGTGTTCAAGGAAGACCAGTGAACAGTATTCAAGGAAGATCAGTGAACAGTGTTCAAGGAAGACCAGCGAACATTGTTCAAGGAAGACCAGTGAACAGTATTCAAGGAAGATCAGTGAACAGTGTTCAAGGAAGACCAGTGAACAGTGTTCAAGGAAGACCAGCGAACATTGTTCAAGGAAGACCAGTGAACAGTATTCAAGGAAGATCAGTGAACAGTGTTCAAGGAAGATCAGTGAACAGTGTTCAAGGAAGACCAGTGAACAGTGTTCAAGGAAGACCAGTGAACAGTATTCAAGGAAGATCAGTGAACAGTGTTCAAGGAAGACCAGTGAACAGTGTTCAAGGAAGACCAGTGAACAGTATTCAAGGAAGATCAGTGAACAGTGTTCAAGGAAGACCAGCGAACATTGTTCAAGGAAGACCAGTGAACAGTGTTCAAGGAAGACCAGTAAACAGTGTTCAAGGAAGACCAGTGAACAGTGTTCAAGGAAGACCAGCGAACATTGTTCAAGGAAGACCAGTGAACAGTGTTCAGTGAAGACTCTGGTAGTGTGAGTGCAAGAATAGGTTGGTGAGAGGACATGTTTTGGTACTAGGGAAGAAACCAGGAATTGACCCGGTAACGTAGCTTTCTTGGCTTTCAAGTCTGGTGCTGGAGCACCACTGCTACACCTCTCGCACTCATCTAAGACATGAAATAGGATGACACGTAAACAACAGTACTTCACTGCAAGAAAAATTTAATGATAATACAGTGGAACCTCGGTATACGACCAGCTCCCTACTCGAAAGAAGCTCGGTACTCGACCAAACAAATACGATCTGCCAGAACTTCACTGTAAACTTTTTCGTGTTCCATTGCATTTTTTGATGTTTTTTTTTTTGTATTATTTGTATAAATAAGCCACCATGGGGCCTCCGAAGATTAGTGATAACAGTCAACCAAAGAAAAAGTTGGTTGGGAAGAACTTGTTCGATACTCAAACGGAGCGGCACTCGAACAGCATTCTGGAATGAATTTAGGTCGCATACCGAGGTTTCACTTCGGATTTTTAACCCCGGAAGGTTAGCCACCCAAGATAACCCAAGAAAGTCAGTGCATCATCGCGGACTGTCTGTTTAATTTCTATTGTGGTCCTTAATCTTGTCCCCCAGAATGCCACCCACATCAGTCCACTAACATTCAGACACCTACGTAATACTAGGTGAACCGGGACATCAGAGGTCTTAAGCAAACACGCCCAATGTTTCCACTCGTACCTGGGATTGAACCACGGACACTCAGTTTGTGAGGCGAGAGCGTTGCCTACCAAGACGTGCCTGCTCTTACCACGCAGTTGCTACTGTGTTAAATTGAATAATACTGAATATTATTAATAGAGGAATAAACGAAAAAAAAAATATCTGCATTATTTTTGTTGACCTCACGAAACTGACGACATTTAAATTCAAGAAATCATAATACCACGTTAAAAAAAAAATCGTGTGGCAAGTCCTAAAACGCTCACTCGCCACTGGTTCAATCCCCACCAGTTCCGTGGTGGCATTTACAGTTTACTATCAAAGGCATCAACGTTGAATTCCGAGGGCACTGAGATGTTGCTCCCTCGACTTTAATTCTCAGATTCCCAATTATTTTTTAATATAAAGAATCAGTATATTTGTTACCAATAGTGACTCATTTCCTTGGAACATGAGTGTTGTGCCAGATTTGAAGGACGTTCTTGCTTGGTCAGTACGTACGGAAACCCACGGACAAAGATTATTGTGGTTCTCATTATAATGAAATCGTACGTGTCATTTACGTAGATTTCTCTCTCTCTCTCTCTCTCTCTCTCTCTCTCTCTCTCTCTCTCTCTCTCTCTCTCTCTCTCTCTCTCTCTCTCTCTCTCTCTCTCTCTCTCTCTCTCTCTCTCTCTCTCTCTCTCTCTCTCTCTCTCTCTCTCTCTCTCTCTCTCTCTCTCTCTCTCTCTCTCTCTCTCTCTCTCTCTCTCTCTCTCTCTCTCTCTCTCTCTCTCTCTCTCTCTCTCTCTCTCTCTCTCTCTCTCTCTCTCTCTCTCTCTCTCTCTCTCTCTCTCTCTCTCTCTCTCTCTCTCTCTCTCTCTCTCTCTCTCTCTCTCTCTCTCTCTCTCTCTCTCTCTCTCTCTCTCTCTCTCTCTCTCTCTCTCTCTCTCTCTCTCTCTCTCTCTCTCTCTCTCTCTCTCTCTCTCTCTCTCTCTCTCTCTCTACACAGGGTTTGACAAGGTTAAGGATCCTAGCTTTATTGACAGCTATTTACAGGTTAAGGATTCCCTAACTTTGTTGGCAAGCTAAGAGCTATTACCTACATCAGCTCATTTGAAAGCATTTTTGTTATGAGACATACAAGTAGGGAACAGGATGAAGTTGGAGCCATCTGTGGGCCAGCATTTTCATTTGATCAACTGACGTTATCTCGTTGACATCATTATGCTGTACGAATGTGTTCCATACTCGAGTCATCCTGGGTATGTATGATCTCAGATGGAGTGATGTTCTGGAGAAGGGTACAGCCAGAGTGAAGTTGCTGCTTTCTGCCCGTCTTGTGGCATAAAAGCTTGTTTCACGCTGTCCTCGAAGTGGATCCAAGTGTGGTATTTTGACAATATTGGCCTTGTACATAACAGTAAGGCCACCCACATCCCTCCTATGTTGAAGGCTCTGCTGAAATGACAGATCTATCCAGGATGGGTCCAGGCGAGAGATGAGACGTCTTGCTCTGTTCTCTACTCTGTCAAGCAGTCGCAGATGAGGAGGGGGGCAGGCAAACCAGAAAGTGGAGCATACTCAAGGTGTGAGCGTACTTGTGCCTCGTACAGGATCTTGCAACCCCTACTGTCAAGCAGATGCGAGATACGGCGAAGTGCTGTAAGCTTCCTGGCTGCCTTGTTTGCAAGATTTACAACATGGTTCTTCATGGTTAGTTTGAGTCAAATTTCACCCCAAGGATATCAACTTCTTCTCCAGGTGCCAACATCGTCCCATTCATCCTTACTACTGCGCCAGCATTACCATCATGGTGCCTAGAGACGAACATCATTTGCGTTTTTTCAGGTGCAAATGTTACTTGCCATCTATTTCCCCAAGCTGATATAGCTCTCAGCTGGTGATTGATGTAGCTTAGAGCAGCTGGCATTTCTTCTCTTGGATAAGTGAATGTCAGTGTACAGTCGTCTGCATATGCATGTGATTCTGGGATGAGATGAAGAAGGTCGTTGAAGTAGACATTCCATAACAGTGGACCCAGCACACTTCCTTGTGGAACGCTTGCCCCAATAGGATGCCTTGCTGATTCCGTTCCATTGAGGACTACACTTAGAGATCTACCATGAAGGTAATCACTGAGGAGACATAGCGTAGAGCCTGCAATTCCCAGTGCTTGAAGTTTTGCTAAGAGGCCCTGGTGCCACACCCGGTCAAGCGCCAGCAATGTCCAGTGCTACCACACAGCTGACTTTGGATTCATCCAGTGACTGGTGTGCCACTTAGTGGAAGGAGGTTTAACAACAGATCAGCAGCAGAGTAACCTTTCCTGAAGCCATATTGACGATCACAAAGTAGTGAGTGGTAGTCAAAAAAATCTGTCATTTGTCTTGAGATTATTGTCTCAAGGATCTTACCAGTGATTGACAGGAGTGACACTGGTCTGTAGTTGCTGATTTCTGCTCTGCTCTTCTTTTTTTGTGAACAGGGACTACATTTGCCTCTTTCCATGGAGAGGGCCATTTACACTGTACTAGGCAGTGCTGAAAGATGCGAGTTAGAGGTGCTGCTAGCTGGTCTGCACATCTTCTCAACAATCTTGGGCTCAACTTGTCTGGGCCCACAGCCTTTTCTTGGTCAAGTGATTTAAGAAGGAAATGCACCTCCTCCTGCCTTATTGTCACCACTGACAGTTTTGACACAGTTCTTGCAGCTAGCCAAGGAGGGTCCCTTGCTGGATCAGGAACTTGCATTTTGGTAGCAAAGTGTTCAGCAAAGAGGTCCGCCTTCTCTTGACTACTAGTAGAGGTGGTCCCATCCTGTCGATTTAGAGGTGGAATAAGTTCATCAGGCAGATAACCTTGTCTGTCCTTGACCAGGGACCACCAGGTTTTGGAGCCTACCCTACCTGATGCTAACTTTCTTTTAGTGTCCACCTCCCATTTAGTAATGGCCCACTTTTGAACATCACCCATATGCCTACAGGCTTGCATGTGCAAGTTCCTGTTATAGGTGGTAGGATGTCTCTTATACCTTCGCCATGCTTTGTACTTAGCAGTAGCAGCCTCTCTACAACGAAAGCCAAACCAAGGCTGATCTGTAGGCTTTGTCACATATTGCCGGTGAGGAATGTGTTCTTGTTGCAGATTAAGGATGTGTCCAGTGAAGGCTTTCACTTGGTTGTCAACATCCCCCTGGAGAAGAGCATTCCAGTCGGTGGTGGCGAGCTCAGAGCAAAGGGCTGGCCCTCTCTCTCTCTCTCTCTCCCTCTCTCCCTCTCTCCCTCTCTCTTTCTCTCTCTCTCTCTCTCTCTCTCTCTCTCTCTCTCTCTCTCTCTCTCTCTCTCTCTCTCTCTCTCTCTCTCTCTCTCTCTCTCTCTCTCTCTCTCTCTCTCTCTCTCTCTCTCTCTCTCTCTCTCTCTCTCTCTCTCTCTCTCTCTCTCTCTCTCTCTCTCTCTCTCTCTCTCTCTCTCTCTCTCTCTCTATCTCTCTATCTCTCTCTATCTCTCTCTCTATATCTCTCTCTCTCTGTCTCTCTCTCTCTCTCTCTCTCTCTCTCTCTCTCTCTCTTTTTTTTTTTTTTTTTTTTACACGGGGTTTGACAAGGTTAAGGATCCTAGCTTTATTGACAGCTATTTACAGGTTAAGGATTCCCTAACTTTGTTGGCAAGCTAAGGACTATTACCTACATCAGCTCATTTGAAAGCTTATTTTTGTTATGAGACATACAAGTAGGGGAACAGGATGAAGTTGGAGCCATCTGTGGGCCAGCATTTTCATTTGATCAACTGACTTTATCTCGTTGACATCATTATGCTGTACGAATGTGTTCCATACTCTAGTCATCCTGGGTATGTATGATCTCAGATGGAGTGATGTTCTGGAGAAGGTACAGCCAGAGTGAAGTTGCTGCTTTCTGCCCGTCTTGTGGCATAAAAGCTTGTTTCACGCTGTCCTCGAAGTGGATCCAAGTGTGGTATTTTGACAATATTGGCCTTGTACATAACAGTAAGGCCACCCACATCCCTCCTATGTTGAAGGCTCTGCTGAAATGACAGATCTATCCAGGATGGGTCCAGGCGAGAGATGAGACGTCTTGCTCTGTTCTCTACTCTGTCAAGCAGTCGCAGATGAGAGGGGGCAGGCAAACCAAGAAAGTGGAGCATACTCAAGGTGTGAGCGTACTTGTGCCTCGTACAGGATCTTGCAACCCCTACTGTCAAGCAGATGCGAGATACGGCGAAGTGCTGTAAGCTTCCTGGCTGCCTTGTTTTGCAAGATTTACAACATGGTTCTTCATGGTTAGTTTGGAGTCAAATTTCACCCCAAGGATATCAACTTCTTCTCCAGGTGCCAACATCGTCCCATTCATCCTTACTACTGCGCCAGCATTACCATCATGGTGCCTAGAGACGAACATCATTTGCGTTTTTTCAGGTGCAAATGTTACTTGCCATCTATTTCCCCAAGCTGATATAGCTCTCAGCTGGTGATTGATGTAAGCTTAGAGCAGCTGGCATTTCTTCTCTTGGATAAGTGAATGTCAGTGTACAGTCGTCTGCATATGCATGTGATTCTGGGATGAGATGAAGAAGGTCGTTGAAGTAGACATTCCATAACAGTGGACCCAGCACACTTCCTTGTGGAACGCTTGCCCCAATAGGATGCCTTGCTGATTCCGTTCCATTGAGGACTACACTTAGAGATCTTCCATGAAGGTAATCACTGAGGAGACATACCGTAGAGCCTGCAATTCCCAGTGCTTGAAGTTTTGCTAAGAGGCCCTGGTGCCACACCCGGTCAGCGCCAGCAATGTCAGTGCTACCACACAGCTGACTTTGGATTCATCCAGTGACTGGTGCCACTTAGTGGAGGAGGTTTAACAACAGATCAGCAGCAGAGTAACCTTTCCTGAAGCCATATTGACGATCACAAAGTAGTGAGTGGTAGTCAAAAAAAATCTGTCATTTGTCTTGAGATTATTGTCTCAAGGATCTTACCAGTGATTGACAGGAGTGACACTGGTCTGTAGTTGCTGATTTCTGCTCTGCTCTTCTTTTTTGTGAACAGGGACTACATTTGCCTCTTTCCATGGAGAGGGCCATTTACACTGTACTAGGCAGTGCTGAAAGATGCAGTTAGAGGTGCTGCTAGCTGGTCTGCACATCTTCTCAACAATCTTGGGCTCAACTTGTCTGGGCCCACAGCCTTTTCTTGGTCAAGTGATTTAAGAAGGAAATGCACCTCCTCCTGCCTTATTGTCACCACTGACAGTTTTGACACAGTTCTTGCAGCTAGCCAAGGAGGGTCCCTTGCTGGATCAGGAACTTGCATTTTGGTAGCAAAGTGTTCAGCAAAGAGGTCCGCCTTCTCTTGACTACTAGTAGAGGTGGTCCCATCCCATCCCATCTCTCTCTCTCTCTCTCTCTCTCTCTCTCTCTCTCTCTCTCTCTCTCTCTCTCTCTCTCTCGCTCTCTCTCTCTCTCGCGCTCTCTCTCTCTCTCTCTCTCTCTCTCTCTCTCTCTCTCTCTCTCTCTCTCTCTCTCTCTCTCTCTCTCTCTCTCTCTCTCTCTCTCTCTCTCTCTCTCTCTCTCTCTCTCTCTCTCTCTCTCTCTCTCTCTCTCTCTCTCTCTCTCTCTCTCTCTCTCTCTCTCTCTCTCTCTCTCTCTCTCTCTCTCTCTCTCTCTCACTCTCTCTCTCTCTCTCTCTCTCTCTCTCTCTCTCTCTCTCTCTCTCTCTCTCTCTCTCTCTCTCTCTCTCTCTCTCTCTCTCTCTCTCTCTCTCTCTCTCTCTCTCTCTCTCTCTCTCTCTCTCTCTCTCTCTCTCTCTCTCTCTCTCTCTCTCTCTCTCTCTCTCTCTCTCTCTCTCTCTCTCTCTCTCTCTCTCTCTCTCTCTCTCTCTCTCTCTCTCTCTCTCTCTCTCTCTCTCTCTCTCTCTCTCTCTCTCTCTCTCTCTCTCTCTCTCTCTCTCTCTCTCTCTCTCTCTCTCTCTCTCTCTCTCTCTCTCTCTCTCTCTCTCTCTCTCTCTCTCTCTCTCTCTCTCTCTCTGTCTCTCTCTCTCTCTCTTTTACAAGGGGTTTGACAAGGTTAAGGATCCCTAGCTTTGTTGACAGCTATTTACAGGTTGAGGATTCCTACTTTATTGGCAAGCTAAGAGCTATTACCTACATCAGCTCATTTGAAAGCATTTTTGTTATGAGACATACAAGTAGGGAACAGGATGAAGTTGGAGCCATCTGTGGGCCAGCATTTTCATTTGATCAACTGACGTTATCTTGTTGACATCATTATGCTGTACGAATGTGTTCCATACTCAGAGTCATCCTGGGTATGTATGATCTCAGATGGAGTGATGTTCTGGAGAAGGGTACAGCCAGAGTGAAGTTGCTGCTTTCTGCCCGTCTTGTGGCATAAAAGCTTGTTTCGCCTTGTCCTCGAAGTGGATCAAGTGTGGTATTTTGACAATATTGGCCTTGTACATAACAGTAAGGCCACCCACATCCCTCCTATGTTGAAGGCTCTGCTGAAATGACAGATCTATCCAGGATGGGTCAGGCGAGAGATGAGACGTCTTGCTCTGTTCTCTACTCTGTCAAGCAGTCGCAGATGAGAGGGGGGGCAGGCAAACCAAGAAAGTGGAGCATACTCAAGGTGTGAGCGTACTTGTGCCTCGTACAGGATCTTGCAACCCCTACTGTCAAGCAGATGCGAGATACGGCGAAGTGCTGTAAGCTTCCTGGCTGCCTTGTTTGCAAGATTTACAACATGGTTCTTCATGGTTAGTTTGGAGTCAAATTTCACCCCAAGGATATCAACTTCTTCTCCAGGTGCCAACATCGTCCCATTCATCCTTACTACTGCTCTCTCTCTCTCTCTCTCTCTCTCTCTCTCTCTCTCTCTCTCTCTCTCTCTCTCTCTCTCTCTCTCTCTCTCTCTCTCTCTCTCTCTCTCTCTCTCTCTCTCTCTCTCTCTCTCTCTCTCTCTCTCTCTCTCTCTCTCTCTCTCTCTCTCTCTCTCTCAGCGCCCAGAAAATGTTATCAACTTTTAAATGATTAGAATGAGTATCCGGACTTACCACAAATATTCTCAGCAGTTCTCTCAAGCTTTTCCTGGAAAGACCAGACACTTTCTCGTTACCGCCGGGACAGGAAGTGGAATCTGATGGAGGATAATCCTCCCATCACCACCACTGTTGAAACCACCACCATCATTGCTATTACCACCACCACCACCACTTCCACTACCACCATCCATCTTCAGCACATTTACGTCAAGCAACATTTCTGTCGTTCACTAGACAACTACAACTGTCAGAGGCATCACTTGTCATTTAACCCGCACATAGGAAAGAGAGGCTTATGACGACGTTTCGGTCCAACTAGGACCGAGAGAGAGAGAGAGAGAGAGAGAGAGAGAGAGAGAGAGAGAGAGAGAGAGAGAGAGAGAGAGAGAGAGAGAGAGAGAGAATGATCATTCCAGTCAGTGTTCTCCCAATTCTGCTACCCTTCAGTTCCACCAACAGCCCCTCCTGACAAATAAACAGGAAACAGCAACAACCAGATAAGCATTCCTAACAACAGGAGCCTCGGTATAAACATCAACACTCTTCACCACAGAAGATGCAAAAGATATAGACAGAAACATCACTGAACATCAACACAGGTAAACAGAAACATTAATATGCCTAATACACACACTATTAAAACCATCCTTTAGAGAATTTGGCCCGAAGCAGTTAAACAATCAGAACCACTTTCGAAAACCTGAAGATTCTCTGGCTACTCTCTTACCTTGGGGAAGCAAATATTGTAGACAGCAGCACAAATTCACCTTAAATTATTTCCTTTCAAGAGGAATTATGCTAAAAATAACAGCAGCTTAATTATGAGATATATGGATCACTCTTTAGTCGAGAGAAAACGTCTTTACTGGGGTAAGAATTAATGAAACTTAGGCATGAACACAGGATTTATGGGAGTTTGACCTGAACCTTCTAATTACTGCAGAATTATAACGTTTTAAAACCATCTGTCATAATTATGTTCTTTACTGTCCTGGTTAATGGCCGCCTCTCCACTCCAACTTTCCCTGCACTCCACATAACCCTATCATTATTATTATCATTATTATTGTTATTATTATTATTATTATTTTTATTATTATTATCATTATTATTATTATTATTATTATTATTATTATTATTATTATTATTATTATTATTATTATTATTATTATTATTATTATTATTATTATTATTATTATTGTTATTATTATTAATATCATCATTGTTATTATTATTATTATTATTATTATTATTATTATTATTATTATTATTATTATTATTATTATTATTATTATTATTGTTATTATTACTATTATTATTATTATTATTATTATTATTATTATTATTATTATTTTTATCATCATTATTATTATTATTATTATCATTATTATTATTATTATTATTATTATTATTATTATTATTATTATTATTATTATTATTATTATTATTATAACATTCAAGGTGGAGCCGGAGAACCATGAACCTCAAACAAAGCCGAGATATTCGGAGGTAAACAGGCTTGAAAAAATAAACTTGCGTAGCTATGAGTCTTTGGATCAAGAGCCCTTTATTTGCAGTGTCGAGAGACCCATGAAATCAAAGAGCTGTTAGTAAGATAGACAGGACCATGATAGACAGGGCTAAAATAGAAAGGACCATGATAGACAGGGATAAAATAGACTGGGCCATGATAGACAAGACTAAAATAGACAAGACCAGGATAGACAGGGATAAGATAGACAGGACCAGTATAGACATGGCTAAGATAGACAAGACCAGGATAGACAGGGCTAAGGTAGGCAGGACCATCATAGACAGGTCTAAAATAGACAGGACCATGATAGACAGCACTAGGATAGACAGGACCATGACAGACAGAGCTAAGATAGACAGGACCAGGACAGATAGGGCTAAGACAGACAGGACCATGATCGACAGGGCTAAGATAGACAGGACTATGATAGACAGGGCTAAGATAGGCGGGACCAGGGTAGGGCTAAAATAGACAGGGTCATAATAGACAGAGCTAAGATAACAGGATGATGATAGACAGGGTTAAGATAGACAGGACTATGATAGACATGTCCATAATAGACAGGAGTAAGATAGAGAGAGCCAGGATAGACAGGGTCAAGACAGACAAGACTAAGATAGACAGGGCCAAGATCCTGGACAGTGATCTCCACTAAGTGTCCAGTTAGTTTGGTTGTGGCAGCTATGTTAATCAACAGGCAGCTAACATCAACAGCCTGGTTGAACATGAGTATATAAAGTTGATATGAGAGCGTTTTCCTATCTTCGATGTCCCCTATTATCTCCCTCCCATTTCCACCCTTTATTTCCCACTCTCCAATTCCTTCCCGACCTCTCTCACCCATTTTCCTAGATGGGAGAATGAAGGTACGAAACAGCCAAGTCCACACTTTTTTTTTCGTGTGTGTGATAAGGGTGAAACATCAGTCAGGTGGAGCCTCACCTGCCTCCAGGCGGCCTCCTCCTCCCTACCAGCTTCCTGAACTTATCGTAGGAGATAGCGTTGTGGGCCGCCCCTTCAGGAACCGTCTGTTATGGATGGTTTTCACCGGGGGATATACAGCCATAAATAAGATTGGGAGAGACGCTTTGACTTGGGTGATGGAGTATTGGGTAGCATGGTAGACGGGGTGTGGGCGGTGGCAGGGTAGCATGGTAGACGGGGTGTGGACGGTGGCAGGGTAGCATGGTAGACGGGGTGTGGACGGTGGCAGGGTAGCCAGGGTATGGGGGTGGCAGGGTAGATGAATGTGGAGTGTGCACTGGCAAGACAGATGAGCTGTGAGGGGTGGCTGGTCAGACGAGTGCTCACCTATTTGTGGTTGCAGGGTTCGATTCATAGCTCCTGGCCCCGAGTGCCAAGCAGACTGGGTTGTAGTTTTGAGGCAGTGCCACTAGTATATATAAATAATTCAGAAAACTGACTAGTAGATAAATAAGACACTTGTGCAACATTGGAGCATCTCTATCGTGATGTATCGCCAGCCAGAGGCTTCATCAGTCCATTACAGAGAAGAAATATGAAAAATGAGGAGGAGTTAGAGGTAATCAGTCCCTCAGTCTAGAGATAATGCTTTCACTCCATAACTCCTGATAAGAACATAAGAACATAAGAAAGGAGGAACACTGCAGGAGGCCTGTTGGCCCATACTAGGCAAGTCCTTTACAATTCATTCCACTAACAAAACGTTTTCCCAACCCAATTTTCAATGCTACCCAAGAAATAAGCTCTGATATGCAAGTCCCACTCAAATCCAACCCCTCTCACTCATATACTTGTCCAACCTAAATTTGAAACTACCCAAAGTTCTAGCCTCAATAACCCAACTAGGTAGACTGTTCCACTCATCAACTATAAAGGTACACCATATACTCGCAGAGGAGACTTATATACTGCAGACGGAGCTTCAAGAGCTCATAACCGTCCGTAGAGCTGTCGTGTTATTACAACATCAACGTTGTTTTCTTAAGAGAAGCTTATTCAGCCTACTGGAGAATCTCCATATTTCTCGTTCACACTTTAAATCGCCATCTTTCACGTTGTATTTCGATAAATTAGACACATGTGCAACTCTTGGGTATCTTTATTGAGGAAACGTTTCGCCACACAGTGGCTTCATCAGTCCATACAAAGGAGAATCATGAAGAACAGGAGGAGAATGAGGTAATCAGTCCCTCAACCTTGAGTCGATGTGTTCAGTCCATCAATCTTGATGGACTGACTGATGGACTGACCACATCGACTCAAGGTTGAGGGACTGATTACCTCATTCTCCTCCTGTTCTTCAAGATTCTCCTTTGTATGGACTGATGAAGCCACTGTGTGGCGAAACGTTTCCTCAATAAAGATACCCAAGAGTTGCACATGTGTCTAATTTATCAACATGTCGGTTCTCTGAACCATTCATCTACAAACGTTGTATTTCGTATATTTTTTTCGTTTTCGCTTTTGTTGTTTTTTTTTAAATTAAAAAGTAGAGGTACTGTACCTTTTTATTCTCAACTAAACTTATTCTAACCTATCCTAAATAATCTGTTCTAACTAACCTATCCTAACTAGCCTAACCTAACTAACCTATCCTAATTAACTCATTCTAACTAAACTATTCTAATTAACCAATCCTAACTCATCCTAACTAAGCTATTTCAACTAACCTATCCTAACTAACCTATCCTAACTAACCTATACTAAGCTATCCAAACTAACCTACTCCTGCTAACCTATCCTAACCTATTCTAACCTATCCTAAATAACCTATTGTAACTAACCTATTCAAACTAACATATTCTAACTCACCTATCCTAACTAACTTATTCTAACTAGCCTATTCTAACTAACCTATCCTAACTACCCCATTCTAACTAAAATATTCTAACTAGCCAAGCCTCAATTAAATTATATGGAAAAAATGGTTTTGGAATGTCTGGGATGTGCGTGTACTAACCTATATGTACTCACTTATATGTGGTTGCAGGGGTCGAGTCATACCTCCTGGCCCCTCCTCTTCACTGAATGCTACTAGGTCCTCTCTCTCCATGCTCCATGAGCTGTATCATACCTCGTCTTAAAGCTATGTATGGTTCCTGCCTCCACTAACTCGCTTTCTAGGTTATTTCACTTCCTGACTACTTTATGACTGAAGAAATACTTCCTAACATCCCTGTGACTGATGAGAGTAAGACACATGTGCAACATCTGGGTATCTTTATTGTAGACGTTTCGCCATCCAGTGGCTTTATCAATACAAATTCTAGGACATAACTTGAAGACAGTAGAACTATGTACAGAAGATGAGGTAATCAGTCCCTCAACCTAGGAGTAGGTGCGAAGAGCACCATAGTCGTGGAGATTCTGAAGCAGAAGAAAGGATCCTGGCGCTTATATAGTAACGTCAGGTGTAGCAGACGAGGGCAAATTCACTGGTAGGCGGGATTCCCCAGTGGAAGTAGGTCCTTCCCAAAGAGATGGGTTAGTTGTAGTAGTAGTTGTCGTAGCCGTGAAGGTTATGTACATGTCCTCAGAATTAAGATTCCATGATGTTGCAGTGTCTGACAAGTGGGAGAGCCAAAGCATGCCGATGAATCATACAGTGAGTGAAGGAGACATATGAAGCGACGTTCCTCACGAATGCTTCGAAGCCAGATTTGCAACCAGTCATAGATGGAGCCCCATCTGTACACACTCTGACAAGTGATTTTGAAAATATCTTCTCCAAAAGTAGTTGTGGCCATTGGTTCAGAGAACAAGTATTTCTTCTACACAACTTCTCTGTCAAGGTATCGAACATAAACAAGAGGTTGGGAACATGAAGCAACATCCATTGACTCGTCCAGTTGCAATGAATATGTTGGACTACTCTTCACAGCAGCCATTACCCGCAGCAAAATATCCTCACTCATGTCCGAGATCCGACTTCTGACTGTATCATTCGAAAAAATATTGCCCTCAACCTGTTTGCTGATGTTCGCCCAGAACCACCTTCGTTGCTTCCAGAACGCAAGGCTTAATCAGGTCTCATAAGGCTTCTTGGTCTGCATGATTTTTAGAGCAATTCAGTATGAAGCCTCCAACGCTGCTTCATTCTGACGAGCGAAGTTACCAGTGGAATCGACACGACTGGCCTTCAGAGAAGCTTCTTTTCACTTGAAAAAGTCCAAGCTTTTGTCTACCAGATGGCTGTGGCAAGACTCAAAATGGACCTTCAGTTTGCTTGGCTGCATACTCTCGTGACTCAAAACTTTGGTCCAAACAACATATTTCGGCTTGACCACAGAGTTCTGAATGATGCTTGTGAAACCCATCTTGAGAAAGGCTTCATTGTACATACGCTTGAACATTAAAATGGTATAAAATACCGACGCTTCTTGGAAGACATAATGCCCTGGGGAGTCACGGAGCAAGAGCGACATACAGACATCCCCACCATAGCTATAAATTGACTGAGTGATTGGCTGTGGTTGATGTGTTTACTGTAGCAGACCACAGCATGTGTGATCAGTGTTGCCACTCACCAAACTGGTAAAAACCCAACTGGCTAATTCCAATATATAAAAATAAATTATATTCTCTCAAACCCTTTGTGACCCCTGAGAAATCCCAAACGACCCCCTTCCCGGGGGTTACAACCCCCAGGTTAAGAACCGCTGTTGTATGTGGTGAGGTGTATGTATTTGGTGTGGTGTATGTGTGTTTGTGATGAGTTGTATGTATGTGGTGAGGTGTGTGTATGTGGTGAGGTGTGTGTATGTGGTGAGGTGTGTGTATGTGGTGAGGTGTGTGTATGTGGTGAGGTGTGTGTATGTGGTGAGGTGTGTGTATGTAGTGAGGTGTGTGTATGTGGTGAGGTGTGTGTATGTGGTGAGGTGTGTGTATGTGGTGAGGTGTGTGTATGTGGTGAGGTGTGTGTATGTGGTGAGGTGTGTGTATGTGGTGAGGTGTGTGTATGTGGTGAAGTGTGTGTATGTGGTGAGGTGTGTGTATGTGGTGAGGTGTGTGTATGTGGTGAAGTGTGTGTATGTGGTGAAGTGTGTGTATGTGGTGAGGTGTGTGTATGTGGTGAAGTGTGTGTATGTGGTGAGGTGTGTGTATGTGGTGAAGTGTGTGTATGTGGTGAAGTGTGTGTATGTGGTGAGGTGTGTGTATGTGGTGAAGTGTGTGTATGTGGTGAAGTGTGTGTATGTGGTGAGGTGTGTGTATGTGGTGAAGTGTGTGTATGTGGTAAGGTGTGTGTATGTGGTGAGGTGTGTGTATGTGGTGAAGTGTGTGTATGTGGTGAGGTGTGTGTATGTGGTGAGGTGTGTGTATGTGGTGAGGTGTGTGTATGTGGTGAGGTGTGTGTATGTGGTGAGGTGTGTGTATGTGGTGAGGTGTGTGTATGAGGTGAAGTGTGTGTATGTGGTGAGGTGTGTGTATGTGGTGAGGTGTGTGTATGTGGTGAGGTGTGTGTATGTGGTGAAGTGTGTGTATGTGGTGAGGTGTGTGTATGTGGTGAGGTGTGTGTATGTGGTGAGGTGTGTGTATGTGGTGAGGTGTGTGTATGTGGTGAAGTGTGTGTATGTGGTGAGGTGTGTGTATGTGGTGAGGTGTGTGTATGTGGTGAGGTGTGTGTATGTGGTGAAGTGTGTGTATGTGGTGAGGTGTGTGTATGTGGTGAGGTGTGTGTATGTGGTGAGGTGTGTGTATGTGGTGAAGTGTGTGTATGTGGTGAGGTGTGTGTATGTGGTGAGGTGTGTGTATGTGGTGAGGTGTGTGTATGTGGTGAGGTGTGTGTATGTGGTGAAGTGTGTGTATGTGGTGAGGTGTGTGTATGTGGTGAGGTGTGTGTATGTGGTGAAGTGTGTGTATGTGGTGAGGTGTGTGTATGTGGTGAGGTGTGTGTATGTGGTGAGGTGTGTGTATGTGGTGAGGTGTGTGTATGTGGTGAGGTGTGTGTATGTGGTGAGGTGTGTGTATGTGGTGAGGTGTGTGTATGTGGTGAGGTGTGTGTATGTGGTGAGGTGTGTGTATGTGGTGAGGTGTGTGTATGTGGTGAGGTGTGTGTATGTGGTGAGGTGTGTGTATGTGGTGAGGTGTGTGTATGTGGTGAGGTGTGTGTATGTGGTGAGGTGTGTGTATGTGGTGAGGTGTGTGTATGTGGTGAGGTGTGTGTATGTGTGTGTGTGGTGTTGTGTGTGTATGTGGTGAGGTGTGTGTATGTGGTGAGGTGTGTGTATGTGGTGAGGTGTGTGTATGTGGTGAGGTGTGTGTATGTGGTGAGGTGTGTGTATGTGGTGAGGTGTGTGTATGTGGTGAGGTGTGTGTATGTGTTGAGTAGTGTGTATGTGGTGAGGAGTGTGTATGTGGTGAGGTGTGTGTATGTGGTGAGGTGTGTGTATGTGGTGAGGTGTGTGTATGTGGTGAGGTGTGTGTATGTGGTGAGGTGTGTGTATGTGGTGAGGTGTGTGTATGTGGTGAGGTGTGTGTATGTGGTGAGGTGTGTGTATGTGGTGAGTGTGTGTATGTGGTGAAGTGTGTATGTGGTGAGGTGTGTGTATGTGGTGTGGTGAGGTGTGTGTATGTGGTGAGGTGTGTGTATGTGGTGAGGTGTGTGTATGTGGTGAGGTGTGTGTATGTGGTGAGGTGTGTGTATGTGGTGAGGTGTGTGTATGTGGTGAGGTGTGTGTATGTGGTGAGGTGTGTGTATGTGGTGAGGTGTGTGTATGTGGTGAGGTGTGTGTATGTGGTGAGGTGTGTGTATGTGGTGAGGTGTGTGTATGTGGTGAGGTGTGTGTATGTGGTGAGGTGTGTGTATGTGGTGAGGTGTGTGTATGTGGTGAGGTGTGTGTATGTGGTGAGGTGTGTGTATGTGGTGAGGTGTGTGTATGTGGTGAGGTGTGTGTATGTGGTGAGGTGTGTGTATGTGGTGAGGTGTGTGTATGTGGTGAGGTGTGTGTATGTGGTGAGGTGTGTGTATGTGGTGAGGTGTGTGTATGTGGTGAGGTGTGTGTATGTGGTGAGGTGTGTGTATGTGGTGAGGTGTGTGTATGTGGTGAGGTGTGTGTATGTGGTGAGGTGTGTGTATGTGGTGAAGTGTGTGTATGTGGTGAGGTGTGTGTATGTGGTGAGGTGTGTGTATGTGGTGAGGTGTGTGTATGTGGTGAGGTGTGTGTATGTGGTGAGGTGTGTGTATGTGGTGAGGTGTGTGTATGTGGTGAGGTGTGTGTATGTGGTGAGGTGTGTGTATGTGGTGAGGTGTGTGTATGTGGTGAGGTGTGTGTATGTGGTGAGGTGTGTGTATGTGGTGAGGTGTGTGTATGTGGTGAGGTGTGTGTATGTGGTGAGGTGTGTGTATGTGGTGAGGTGTGTGTATGTGGTGAGGTGTGTGTATGTGGTGTTGTGGTTGTAGGTGGTGAGGTGTGTGTATGTGGTGAGGTGTGTGTATGTGGTGAGGTGTGTGTATGTGGTGAGGTGTGTGTATGTGGTGAGGTGTGTGTATGTGGTGAGGTGTGTGTATGTGGTGAGGTGTGTGTATGTGGTGAGGTGTGTGTATGTGGTGAGGTGTGTGTATGTGGTGAGGTGTGTGTATGTGGTGAGGTGTGTGTATGTGGTGAGGTGTGTGTATGTGGTGAGGTGTGTGTATGTGGTGAGGTGTGTGTATGTGGTGAGGTGTGTGTATGTGGTGAGGTGTGTGTATGTGGTGAGGTGTGTGTATGTGGTGAGGTGTGTGTATGTGGTGAGGTGTGTGTATGTGGTGAGGTGTGTGTATGTGGTGAGGTGTGTGTATGTGGTGAGGTGTGTGTATGTGGTGAGGTGTGTGTATGTGGTGAGGTGTGTGTATGTGGTGAGGTGTGTGTATGTGGTGAGGTGTGTGTATGTGGTGAGGTGTGTGTATGTGGTGAGGTGTGTGTATGTGGTGAGGTGTGTGTATGTGGTGAGGTGTGTGTATGTGGTGAGGTGTGTGTATGTGGTGAGGTGTGTGTATGTGGTGAGGTGTGTGTATGTGGTGAGGTGTGTGTATGTGGTGATGTGGTGTGTGTATGTGTTGAGGTGTGTGTATGTGGTGAGTGTGTGTATGTGGTGAGGTGTGTGTATGTGGTGAGGTGTGTGTATGTGGTGAGGTGTGTGTATGTGGTGAGGTGTGTGTATGTGGTGAGGTGTGTGTATGTGGTGAGGTGTGTGTATGTGGTGAGGTGTGTGTATGTGGTGAGGTGTGTGTATGTGGTGAGGTGTGTGTGTGTGTGTGTGTGTGTATGTGGTGAGGTGTGTGTATGTGGTGAGGTGTGTGTATGTGGTGAGGTGTGTGTATGTGGTGAGGTGTGTGTATGTGGTGATGTGTGTGTATGTGGTGAGGTGTGTGTATGTGGTGAGGTGTGTGTATGTGGTGAGGTGTGTGTATGTGGTGTGTGTGTGTGGTGTGTGTGTGGTGTGTGTATGTGGTGATGTGTGTGTATGTGGTGAGGTGTGTGTATGTGGTGAGGTGTGTGTATGTGGTGAAGTGTGTGTATGTGGTGATGTGGTGAGGTGTGTGTATGTGGTGAAGTGTGTGTATGTGGTGAAGTGTGTGTATGTGGTGAGGTGTGTGTATGTGGTGAAGTGTGTGTATGTGGTGAGGTGTGTGTATGTGGTGAGGTGTGTGTATGTGGTGAAGTGTGTGTATGTGGTGAGGTGTGTGTATGTGGTGAGGTGTGTGTATGTGGTGAGGTGTGTGTATGTGGTGAGGTGTGTGTATGTGGTGAGGTGGTGAGGTGTGTGTATGTGGTGAGGTGTGTGTATGTGGTGAGGTGTGTGTATGTGGTGAGGTGTGTGTATGTGGTGAGGTGTGTGTATGTGGTGAGGTGTGTGTATGTGTGTATGTGGTGAGGTGTGTGTATGTGGTGAGGTGTGTGTATGTGGTGAGGTGTGTGTATGTGGTGAGGTGTGTGTATGTGGTGATGTGGTGAGGTGTGTGTATGTGGTGAGGTGTGTGTATGTGGTGAGGTGTGTGTATGTGGTGAGGTGTGTGTATGTGGTGAGGTGTGTGTATGTGGTGAGGTGTGTGTATGTGGTGAGGTGTGTGTATGTGGTGAGGTGTGTGTATGTGGTGAGGTGTGTGTATGTGGTGAGGTGTGTGTATGTGGTGAGGTGTGTGTATGTGGTGAGGTGTGTGTATGTGGTGAGGTGTGTGTATGTGGTGAGGTGTGTGTATGTGGTGAGGTGTGTGTATGTGGTGAGGTGTGTGTATGTGGTGAGGTGTGTGTATGTGGTGAGGTGTGTGTATGTGGTGAGGTGTATGTATGTGGTGAGGTGTGTGTATGTGGTGAGGTGTGTGTATGTGGTGAGGTGTGTGTATGTGGTGAGGTGTGTGTATGTGGTGAGGTGTGTGTATGTGGTGAGGTGTGTGTATGTGGTGAGGTGTGTGTATGTGGTGAGGTGTGTGTATGTGGTGAGGTGTGTGTATGTGGTGAGGTGTGTGTATGTGGTGAGGTGTGTGTATGTGGTGAGGTGTGTGTATGTGGTGAGGTGTGTGTATGTGGTGAGGTGTGTGTATGTGGTGAGGTGTGTGTATGTGGTGAGGTGTGTGTATGTGGTGAGGTGTGTGTATGTGGTGAGGTGTGTGTATGTGGTGAGGTGTGTGTATGTGGTGAGGTGTGTGTATGTGGTGAGGTGTGTGTATGTGGTGAGGTGTGTGTATGTGGTGAGGTGTGTGTATGTGGTGAGGTGTGTGTATGTGGTGAGGTGTGTGTATGTGGTGAGGTGTGTGTATGTGGTGAGGTGTGTGTATGTGGTGAGGTGTGTGTATGTGGTGAGGTGTGTGTATGTGGTGAGGTGTGTGTATGTGGTGAGGTGTGTGTATGTGGTGAGGTGTGTGTATGTGGTGAGGTGTGTGTATGTGGTGAGGTGTGTGTATGTGGTGAGGTGTGTGTATGTGGTGAGGTGTGTGTATGTGGTGAGGTGTGTGTATGTGGTGATGTGTGTGTATGTGGTTAGGTGTGTATGTGGTGAGGTGTGTGTATGTGGTGAGGTGTGTGTATGTGGTGAGGTGTGTGTATGTGGTGAGGTGTGTGTATGTGGTGAGGTGTGTGTATGTGGTGAGGTGTGTGTATGTGGTGAGGTGTGTGTATGTGGTGAGGTGTGTGTATGTGGTGAGGTGTGTGTATGTGGTGAGGTGTGTGTATGTGGTGAGGTGTGTGTATGTGGTGAGGTGTGTGTATGTGGTGAGGTGTGTGTATGTGGTGAGGTGTGTGTATGTGGTGAGGTGTGTGTGTGTGTGTGTGTGTGTATGTGGTGAGGTGTGTGTATGTGGTGAGGTGTGTGTATGTGGTGAGGTGTGTGTATGTGGTGAGGTGTGTGTATGTGGT